>NW_017157489.1:72699-77676 GCF_001652005.2 Ceratina calcarata
TACAAAATACAATTGACAAATCAATCCGAAATATTCTACCAAAGTTATTAATGAGAATAAATATTAACATTAATAATTAAAATATGCATGTATATTAATTGTACCTAAATCATGAATTGAGAGCATTCGCATGTGTTGATAATTATATCTCTACAAATTGAAGATATGGTTCTGCAGTATTTCGAATAGATGAAATACGGTTTGTGTCATAACAAAGTTTAGCTATCGCTGGCATATAATATGTATCTAAACTGGGATACAAGCTGTTGTATCTCGTTAAACTCTCTGCTTCGTTTCACGTGATACTGTTTCAGGCTTCAGTGACACGCGAACCATTGTTAGATACGAGATAGACTTCTGCTATCTGCTCGCAATGCGTTTTCCTCCGCGGACTGCGAAATCAGCTGCTTTTTAAGGATAAGCTCCGCCTTGATGCTGACGCGCCGTGTTGCATAGAATAGAAAGTGTCTACTTTTAATCGCCTATGACTTTCTACTGCCACCCGTTAAATTAACTCTTTAATTCCCAGCACCGGTGCAACGCTCATTTTAGAGATACGTAAAATCCTATCGCTTCTCTTAGGTATCATCCGTAGTTTTCTTGATTTTAAAGTAGGTTTTGGGTTAGAAAATGAAATATTGTATTCATGCATTTATCGTGGATTCTCGATACGAACAATGCCGGATCACGCGATCGGAAATAAATGAATCACGTCATGGATGGTATCTGTATGTAGAGTTCGTATCTCTGCGGTGGAGCACACGTGAATGCAAGGGCGTTACCTACCACTTACAATTATTCAACTTGCCCCTATAGACAACTAGTCCCGGCCTCTCTTATCTACTAAAATCGGTAGCGCTACTAACGTTCGCCTTTTGTCTCGACAATTTTCATTTCATCTGTAGGTAACCAAGTAAGCTGAAAATACAAAAATTGCGTGATTCACTCTGTAGCACAGGCATCCTTGGCTCCATTCGCAAGGAGATAATACATTTTTAATTGCCAACAAGTGTGCGTGTACCGCGAGCGTTCTCCAGGTTTACGAGCACCCTCCTTCCTTCTTCTCCTCATCCAGCATTTTTCTTCCTTTCATTCGCGTTGCACCTGCTCACCTCGCCCGTATATTGAATTTTTTATATTAATGGACTCGTAGCATTTAAATTGCCGCATTCCGACAAAAGGGAATACCAGTTTTCTAATTCATTCATCCCCAAAATCCGTCAACGAGATTTGCATATTTAACTGACACTTCGCGTCGTTTAAACGAGCCACTCGTCGCATCGTGTATCGAAAATCTCTATGAATATTCACAAACCTCCATGTAAAAGAATAATAATAATAATTCCGAGAGTAATTAAACGGGGGCGTAGCCGTTCTCGCGGAGTGGAAATACCGAAAAGAAAATAGAATGCGGTCAGTTTTACTTCTCCCCTAACATATCTGAGTTCTCAGTTTCAAAGCTCGTTTATTAAATTTCTCTTATCGAATTCTTATAAAGGTAATAATCGAAAAAATTTAACTGTGGATTTTCTTACTTGATTCATAAATATTGTAACATTATAATTGAACATGATATGAATTTGCTTATATGAGACACGATATAAAGCGTAGATAGAATGAAAGAGCCACTGTTGAAGTTATCTCTTTTAGAAGTTCGTCAATCATCCTTCGATTACGTCCTATAAGTTAGTTTTCTGTTTTTCAATAATTGACCCATTTCCTTTGAAATCAGTGAACGAAGATGGCAAGAAATGGAGCAAACGCCTGATGAGAATTTTCAATTAACTTTAACAAAGTTATAGAAGATGAGGAAGCGCTAGTTCCCACTTTCTAAGCAAAGTGATCGAGTTCAGAGTCAATCTTCTCCCGTCACTCACCTCGATTGGCGTGAGATTGTATTATTATATTTAGGAAACGATCTAATTCGCAAACTTCCTCTCTTTTCTTTGTAACGATCTTCGTCCATTGGACGTGTTTCACTTGTCCGAGTTAATTTCATTTGCTCACCCAGGTCAGTGAGAATATAATAAATACATGAGACAGTAGATCTCAATTAAGGAAAGGAATAAAAATATCTAACTTAAAGTATAAAAACTATGAATCTAATTTAATGCTCTTTAGAAAACAATATTCTGAATTCAATTGAAAACGTCTTTAATTTCGCTTGCTACTGTTGAAGAACAATATGCAAATGAAACATACGAGAGCATACTCAATTTATTGTGTCGGCCGCGGGCAAATATGAAATCGTCGGAGCATTATAATGGAACTTAATTCCATGGCGCAGTTGATCGCGGTTGGAAGGAAACAAGATCTCGCTGCCGGAAAGTAAACTACTTAATGCACACGTATGCGCGATCAAAGTAAATTAACCCTATACCAAAATGTTGTTTACTGGTACGTTCCTACGTTCCAATAATTTTGCTACTCGTTTGTCTAACCCGTACCCGAGCATGCATTCAATTCCTGTAATTAATTCTAGTTCAAAATTGTTTCGGAATCAAATTTTTCGACATGTAAATATGATTTCCATTTAATTTCTTCGCGTTCTTTCATTTCGATTTTGTTATTATCTGCTGCATGTATTGTTCATTAAATATTCGTACAAATATTACTGATACGTGAGATTGATTTATTTACTGATATGTATTCATTCTCTGTTACATTCGATATAAAATTAATTGCAAACTTGTATTGCAATCAAAATTGCTATAAATTTTCCATTAAAATTATTTTTTATAATGAACGTCCCGAAAATGCATGGAAACGCTTAGCTTCGAATATTTGCAATTCGTTTCCATATTTTTTACCTATCCTACAAGCAACAAAAAGCATGGCAAGCAGCAACGAACGCTTTTAATGAATTCAAAGAGCGAGAAAAGAGCAGAAAAAGGAATTTGCGTTTGGCACTATTATCCACTGAGAAAAGCAACCATTGCAAAATTCCGTGAAAGCCGTGAGGTATTTTCATGTACAACGCGCGTAATGATATCTGCCGGGGAAAGAAAAATAGCAGAATCTTTGCCAGGGGAAGGCAGGCTCGGGTAATAGTTGTATTTTCAACGTACAATTTCCCCGGTATGGAGTTAATAAATGAACAAACGAACCGAGCCGACGGCCGACGATAGGGAAAATTAAAATTTCCGCGTTTCAATGCCGAAAAAGGTTCATTGTTTGCTGCTTAAAACTGTACTCGTCGTACGATGCATATTCCAATAGTCGCCGTCCCGAATCCTCGTTCAGGGCCATTTACAGCCTCTTCATATTCGAGCAACATCCTTTTCCAGTTGAAACTTTTCGAGAGCGGATCTGAACCTCTCAGATCTCGAGCATGCGAGGCATGCGAAGAGGTTTCCGCAAGGGAAACATCATTTTCACTCACGAGTATATTCCATTTATTTATGTGAGCTTTTCATCAATGATAATTAATCAAATCTACAAGGATTATTGTTTGAGTATTTATAATTACGAAGTATTTACACACTTTTATAATCGTTCATTTTAAAGAGCCAGGATTATACTTGTACGTAGTGAATGTCAGTCTTCATACAAAATGCAATTATACTAATTTGTTTTCATATTTCTGATTGCCTTCCTACTCTCGAAATATCTGTTTAATCCATCTTATCGGTTTTCCCTTCTTTCTCTTTACTTCCCTCTGTCCCCCTCTCTCTCTCTCTCTCTCGTACTCGTTTTATGTATCGCGCTTACTCATTGTTCCTAATTAACAGTGCATGACTGCGTTGAAGGTACGTGCAGATAGCAACGCGTTAACACGTTTCGAGTATGTAACTTGACTTGTGCACCTGCCCAGGTGAAGTACATTAGGATCACTATGTGGCATGGTTGAAATTAATTGTATTTTTCATTTCTTCTTCTACTGTTAATTCTACAACTGATCGTTTTACAATACGAGTAAAACAGGATATGCTTTTTATTGCTTGCTACATACAACATAATTTTAATACCCATTATATATAATACAGCATTATTGTGATAAAATCATTAGGGTTAAGCGAATATCTACTTACAGCTAATGCAGATAAATATCTATAGCTACCAAGCTGATACCAAGAACGCTTTTTAATAGAAAGCTGATCCCCTTCGTCGTAGCGTTTGCATCGAATCTTTCCTTCAGGGGTATTGAGATTACAAACGACGGTGCTCCTTTCATATTTGGGGCGTGCAAACGAGCTGCATGGCCTTATGTTCTCCGAGCCGAGTATTTCTTTGCGAAGTTTTGAGAGCGATACCACGGAAATCGAAGCAGCGCGCGCGGTACCGGATAATGAATAGAAGTGATGACTCCGGATAATGAATAGGAGTATGAAACGGTTGTTTAAAGCGCGAACGATGGAATCCTCCTTTCTCCTCGACGGAACCGTCACCGAAACTTTTTATCTCCCCCGTTGTGTCGAACCTTTTTCATACGTTCGCCGAAAGATTTCACCGAAAAGAAATTCTCTATAGAAGAATTCTATTATGGAACCTTTTATCCCCCGTGGCTTAGAATTTTGTCACCGATATTAAACGTGATAATTAAGTATTAATATTCATTTATTAACGTTTCATGATTTAGTTTTACGCCATGCTCTCAGACAATTTTATTTCAATGGCTCGTGAAAGGTCCGCCGGTTTTAAACGAAAATTGCAGCCGTTTTAATTCACTGGGGTTTTGATAAAACTCGTTATCGACTATTCGGCGAGCTACACGCTTTATTTCGGTTATAACATTAATGCTTTGTAAATCGTTTCTACTGATAAAACGGGCGGGTATCATGTTTTAAGCGAGATATCGATTCTCATTTTATATTATAAACGCTATAAATTCGGGGCGAAAAGATCATCCGCAGACGATAAGGCCGTACCAGTAATTATTACCGATTCGCGTTTTATACAGTTTTTTAAATAACTGATATGAACTTTATTTATCTCTTTGAGATTTATTTTATTACATTTAAATCGTACGTTACGCGG
>NW_017157490.1:0-1059 GCF_001652005.2 Ceratina calcarata
GTCCTCGGACCTTCCCGAACGTTCTTACGCGTGAGGGCATATGTAACCGGCACAAGCGGGAAATTTGTACGGTTACAATGTATTAGACACGACCTTGGCCTTCCATTCAGACACCTATTCAGAACTCTGCCCGTCATTCCTAGTCCTTTAACCTTATCGTTCACTGTCCATGGTTCCTGGACCAAAGCAATATCTATGTCTAATTATCGTAATAGAAGTAATATAAATAATTTTTTAATTAGTGTCGAGACCAGCATGTCCGGCCCTCCTTTTCTCTACACGTGAATTTTACTAATTGCGGCTGCTTTTCATATCGGTGCAACTGGTGTAGTTGCCGAGACATGTGCGTCTTCGAAGCTTGTGTTCTCTGAAATGAATATACAATTACGATATTAGTGTACGTACACAGCTTGGGACAACGAATCTCGAATCGTTCTGGATTGCATTCGTTTCCACTACGGGAACAAGATCCGAAAATAATAATACAATCATGTCTCATGCTTTCAATGCTCGGTTACCGTCAAATTTCTCAAAGATCAGTTCTCTAATTCAATCGTACGTTAGTATTTTCTTACATTTCTATAAAGGAGTGCAAAGAAACCTGCACTTTGAAATTAAAAAAGAAGTGGAAGTCGATCTATGAAAGGCTTTTATGTATACATAAGAAGTTAAATAAGGAAATGTAANAACTTGAGCATTGTCTTACTAAGTAAAGTACAATGAAACTTGATAAACTATCTTATACAAAACCATTTCTTTTCCTTAAGTCTATAAAATTATATACGTTAGTCAAGTTATTACTCACAGTCCACATTCCCATTTTAACAGACTGGTTTTTCCTCATTCAGTTTTGTTGATTGTCCTCTTCTACATCCTCTTCCGTGAAATTCTCCACTCGGTCTTGATTCTCCATCATTAAATGGTCTTCCAAACTTATTTCCTTGGCTATTTCTTCAGCTACTTCTACATTCAAGCTCTCCTCCGTTTCTGGTCCTTCGGTCGATACAACTTCTTGTAACAAGTCCGACTTTGCTTGAGTTTCTTTTTCTCCGGACTGCT
>NW_017157491.1:0-676 GCF_001652005.2 Ceratina calcarata
GAATTAAGAAATAACGAGACTATCTATATAGTTATGTGAGGACCATGAAGAATAAGACGAAGCAAACAGTTGAAAACAGAGTGTAAATTAGCAGTGAGGAGGGGGGGGGATAGTAACGAGGGGAAGGATTAAGGGGAATCCGATTATCCTTAAAAGAGATCGGAGACTGTATAAGCAAACCAGGGTGGTTGGAACGAAGTTTCCAGGTCAAACAGGTTGGTCAAACGCGGATTAGAAGTCGGCTGCGGGTCCGAGCAAATGGAGATCCGATTGTTAGCCCGTAGTTAAAATAGTTGCATCCCCCCCCTTCTCCTCCTACTACTCCGTTTCTAACTATTCCTGGAAGTCTTCGTCGTGGAGGAAGCACGATCCTGAAGTTCCGGTTTCGGTGACACTTCGATCGACGCCAATACCCTCATACTGAACTCCCTAATTATAACAAACTATCCTAACCTAACTTTGTCAGATTCCAAGTTCCACAGACTTCGATTTGGACGATTCTGTAGTTTTGAAAAATTTGATGAAAAATTTAAGTGGGAGAATTTTATGAATTGTTTAATTATTAAATTAAATCGGTTTGATTAGTCCTGAAGTATTGGAGATGGGAGAAAATTGTATATATGATCGTTCTTGTACATAATAGTAGTATCTACAAGTTTTATTTGAAGCATTTTTC
>NW_017157491.1:993-1547 GCF_001652005.2 Ceratina calcarata
TATCAATTTTTATTTTATTTTATTTTATTTTATACAGTGTGATTCAAAATATGTTCGAGTATGGAATTTTAATTATTTACCAGTCGATTAATTACGGTGTCATTTAAATTGAGCAAACACGTTAGACGCTTCTTAACGTTAGCCGAACAATATTTCATAAGCATCAGCCGCGATAACGCAATTAATCACAGTGATATCTGCTGTTTTCTCACTGGCGTGCACGCGCGCATGAAATAGTAGCATAAACTAATGCCGTCGTAAATTCAATCGTATCTGCCGAATGATTCCAGTTGCACAAGCCAAAAATGATCGTCGAACGTTTCGTTTGTAATTCCTATCCCCAGGGGTTAATGCGAAATCGATACGTTTAATCGTAACGTTAATGAACTACGAAAAATGATCCAAGTTTCCAGGAGGATGATCGTCAATGACTAGATTCCAACACTGATAATAATCACGGTTATCAAGCAAAAGTTTCATAATTTGTTATCTTTATTTTTGTCACACTTTGTATAAAATTTAATTAGTAATTGCAATCAGTACAATTGTAAAAT
>NW_017157492.1:0-242 GCF_001652005.2 Ceratina calcarata
TTATAATGAGAAAGGGGCTGACATTAAAACAACGAAACTGCCATATTCCTGGTATTAGAATCTTGATTCATATAAATAAATAAATAAAATAGGGACGGAGGATTCATTGACAATTATTATGAGTAAAGTTGAACTTATTTGACAAGGTTTTAATTGGAACTGTCTGGGATCGGACACGACGGGTGAAAGGCCCGACCGTGATAACGATTGTATGGGCAAACTGTAACTATGTACGAATAATA
>NW_017157493.1:0-242 GCF_001652005.2 Ceratina calcarata
CCGCAGACTTTGCCAGACACGATTAATTAATCGCGTTACAAGAGCTAGGACAGCTTAGCTGGTTTCAGGAGCGTGGACCTTATCCTGTTTAATACGCGACAGAGGGTTCGCCGAATTTATGTGGTTTAATGTTTGATTAATTCCGCCGACTCGACGTTCCCTCGTTCGGACCCGACAAGGTCGTCGCTGAATTTTAGAACTTCATTAATTAGCGATTACTTTAGATCGGCCAGGTAAATACC
>NW_017157494.1:0-242 GCF_001652005.2 Ceratina calcarata
ATAATACTAAGGTGAATTTGTGGCCTCGTGTGGCAATTTCAAATTTGCTAAAGCATAATGTACTTACTCAGTACGGGTGAAAAAATCGGAGCATTTAAAAACACCGTTTCACTCTTGCTTGTAATTAATGCTTAAACCTATGACATAAGATGTACTTATTAATGAATAAATCTACTACGTACATTGCTCTGAGACAGAGATTATCGTAAAAACTACATGTTAATGAATAAATCTATTGCGTA
>NW_017157495.1:0-242 GCF_001652005.2 Ceratina calcarata
CAATCTCGGCGTATCGCGGAATTAGCCAGCTCGGATCATTTTTCGAGAAATTAAATGGAAACTCAGAATCCTCACGTTAATTATGTCTCTGTAATCGCTGACTAATATCACTAACTGACAAATGAAGTGCTTTTTATTTTTTGGAATATCCATTACGCAATTCTTATACAGAGTGTCCCAAAATTAATGTAAGATATTGAAATGGGAGGTTCCTGACGTGATTTTAAACAACATTTTCCTTA
>NW_017157496.1:0-242 GCF_001652005.2 Ceratina calcarata
TGCAATAGCAATGCAAAAATTGAAGCTGCCATAATGGAAATACACGAACTAAGAAAGAACTTGTTCGGCGGGATGCATTTTCAAAAGAAAATGTGCCTCTTCTTCTCTCAAACGTTCTCGTTTTAAAACGAGTACAGATAATTTCGCTCTGCTTACTTCGAAAACGTTGCCTTCCTCTTTTCGATATTTATATTATATTTATATTATCTCCTTTTCAGGAGAAAGAAGTTTGTCGTGTGCGA
>NW_017157497.1:0-242 GCF_001652005.2 Ceratina calcarata
ATATATATATATATATTTTCACCTATACTTTTAGTAGCACAAGTCTACGTATATGTGTATGCACATGTACGTACATACACACATATACACACATACTTATCCGTAGACGCGTATATTAATGTAATAGGGAGTCATTGCCGAGAGAATAATTGCTCAGTTAAAATATTAAATTAATTTCAAAGACGAACGAACGGTCCAGCACATTCCATAATGATAAGCGCACCTGCATCCGCCAAAAAAAA
>NW_017157498.1:0-242 GCF_001652005.2 Ceratina calcarata
CTTTGGGCAATATAGGTATATACTAAGTTTCAGTCTTTCTAGTGTTAATAAAACTAGTCAACACATTATTAAAATGCGAATCCATAATCCATTTATAAGTGTCTATAAAAGACTATATTAGACTGCAAATGCATTCATAAGAAAATGCATTATGCTATACTAACTTTATAGCAAATCAATAAGCAATTTTAAAAAATACAACATCAACCATCAAGAACAATTTTCAAACTATTGAATTATCT
>NW_017157499.1:0-242 GCF_001652005.2 Ceratina calcarata
ATTGGGTCTGTCCAGTATGGAAAAATAAATAAATAAGTAAGGTTTAAATAAATAAATAAATAAATAAAAAAGTTCTTAGTTTTCAATTCTCAGTACTCAGTTCTCAGTTCTCAATCTCGGCCATTGGTCAGCGCAGCCGTACACGTGCTCTTATTGGTCATTTTGTTTTTCGTTAATAATTCAAAAGCCATGGCTCACTTTGCATTTTGGTAAAGGAAATTGTTGTTCAGAAACACTTACAG
>NW_017157500.1:0-242 GCF_001652005.2 Ceratina calcarata
AAAAAGTTTTCTAATCAATAATCCAAGAACAAATAAGTTTAATATTAAAGAGTCCTGTTTTTAAAGGAAATTTGAATTTCTCTTAAAAGCACTAATTTTGAGAAGGTGTTTTAAAAGAATAAAATTAAGTATCACTTTGTAAGACCTAAGACTTTTCATCGATCTGCACCAAATTTTACATTTGTGTCCATAATTATGAAAGTGGTCTAAGTCAAAATTAAAAAAAAAATGAATTTTGACTT
>NW_017157501.1:0-242 GCF_001652005.2 Ceratina calcarata
AGAATGGTCGGCAGGTGGGACGTAACGAGTTTCTGCCTGAGCGACATCTCCAGACTGGAAGACTGGAATCGGCAAGGGCCAGTGTCACAGTGACTAAGGTCCGGGAGCGCAGTGCTAAGGCATACGTTTCAACAGCCTCTTCCTAGCGCCTTACCTGGAAGCGGGCTAAATCTGTTGAAGAGTTGCTGCCGTGACTGTACCTGCTCGGGATATTGTTACGGGCTATTTTCACGAAGCTCTGG
>NW_017157503.1:0-242 GCF_001652005.2 Ceratina calcarata
CATGTGCAGGTTTGTTAGGTTTTGGAAGTAAAACCAGTTTTGCTTTTTTCCAGGTTTCCGGGAAAATATTTTTCTTCAGACACTCCGTGAAGAGAGAGGTGAAAAAGTTAGGCGAGCTTCGAATTAAATGTCCGACGATAAAGCAGGGGACGCCAGAGATACCGGGAGCAGAGTTTTTCTTTAACACTTTTTCAACAGCTTCGTCAAGTTCAACCTCAGTGACATCATCATCATTTTTCCAT
>NW_017157505.1:0-242 GCF_001652005.2 Ceratina calcarata
ATTCCCAAAAATGACCTAAATTTTTGGTAAGGCCCCATAAATTTTCTAGATATTTGCATAAAATGCTAGCGTAGTCCAGAAATCATTTTATTATCAATCAATTTCAAGTTCAGATCTCAATTAGTTTTCGAGAGGCCCAAAAATTCCCCAAAAGGACCTAAATTTTTGGTAAGGCCCCATAAATTTTCTAGATATTTGCCTAAAATGCTAGCGTTGTCCAGAAATAATTTCATCATCAATTA
>NW_017157506.1:0-242 GCF_001652005.2 Ceratina calcarata
CCGCAGCCAGGCCTCGACAGCGACGCACAACCCCTCGATGATCAGGCACCCCCCCCCCTCACTCCGATAGAACAACGGAGACACCCGTCCGGCCGGGTTCAGGGTAATACCGGTCTCCTCATGGTAGAACCGGATCGCCTCGGCGAGCACCCGTTCATCAGTCTGCTTGACACGCCTGACGACGTCCTCGTACTCGGCATCACTGAAGGCCTGGGGCGGGCAACCCTCCGGAACCAAAAGAA
>NW_017157507.1:0-242 GCF_001652005.2 Ceratina calcarata
TACCTTATTTATTTGCTAATTCCCTATCTTCCGCCCGCCAAACCTCTTGCCGCTCGCTTTTTACCTTCGGCTGTACCGACTTTGGGAGAGAGGCTAGAACGTTAGTGGTTTTACGCACTAGACACCGCCATTGGTGCCGAGTATCCGAAAAACCTGCGCCAGCGCATTCCAGAACCCCATAGCGCCTTCGCCCTTTGCCCGCTTCGGCAATACCTTCAAGCCGCGTGAACACAGACTGCTCA
>NW_017157508.1:0-242 GCF_001652005.2 Ceratina calcarata
CGGTGAAAATTTTAACAACGTCGATTCACGCAATTATGATTCTTCCCATAATGAATGTATGTATAGGGTGTCCCAGAAAAAGTATTAGTCCTGAAGAAAAAAGTGAAGGACGTAATTAAAGGATGCAATTTAATTGCAATTTGAACTCGGCGTTTGATATTCCGTATATTTTCTTACACTGCATACACTTCATGTATTACGCATATTCAGTCTTCTATATGTATGAACGCATCAAATCCAAA
>NW_017157509.1:0-242 GCF_001652005.2 Ceratina calcarata
TAGATAATTAAGTTAGATAATTTGGATTATACGATTTGAAAAAAGTTTTCTTATTGTAAGCACAATGGTTTAATAATTTTATCAGATTCAATTAACACCAAAGCTATCGTTCTCGCAATCACAATTCTGGAAAAATGCCTGAGCTACACGCCACGACGATCCGCAAAGAAATTGTCTGTGGGTCCTTCTTCAAAAAACGGTTGGCCTTAGGCCCAATGGGGAAGGGTCTACGTTTCAGCACC
>NW_017157510.1:0-242 GCF_001652005.2 Ceratina calcarata
AGAATTGTAAATATTTCTTCTCTAATCTATTGCAAAGCATCAATACTTGAAGGTGTTCAAGTGGAAATCAAAAGCCATATATTTCCATCAACAACGTATTTTTTAAGTGTGTATATCAATATAAACTGATGTCATCTACCAATTTATAGTGCAAACTGGTCCAACTAGTAAACAAGAATTTTCGACGAAATTCCTTTCTTTGACATAAAATTACATGCATCTATCAATTTTTACTCGACGCA
>NW_017157511.1:0-242 GCF_001652005.2 Ceratina calcarata
CCCACGATAAGGAATTGGATAGTTACCTTGGTGCGCCACGTGGTACGACGTGTCCATCGCAAGGCTCATTGCAGTTTTAATTCTGCAACATCCAAGTACAACCGAGGACAATACTCGGAGTGCTTACACCATTTCGAGTTTCCCGAGGTATCGGTCGAAAAACTTGAGCAAATCACGAGGTACAGACCTGTGCTCTGCTCGTGTATTCTCTAGATCCTTCGCTGTTACGAATTGAATATTCG
>NW_017157512.1:0-242 GCF_001652005.2 Ceratina calcarata
CGGATAGAATAATACCCCGTTTTGTCCTAATTTATCCTGGAAATAAGAAGTGTGTCTAAATAAAGAATATCAATTTCAAATTTGTGTTTGCATTTAAAAACATTTTCTACAAGTTCTGTACTGGAAAAATCTTTGAATCCGATCTTCGTACAGCCGGAAGTTCAAATTATATGAAAATAAATCTAAAAATGAAATAAAATATTCTTTTATATTCCGTAACGCGTATTTGATTTCTTATAGCT
>NW_017157513.1:0-738 GCF_001652005.2 Ceratina calcarata
CACTTTAGTATCTTTTGCATTCTGTTGGTGTTTTGTTTAGGTATCAATAAGTTACATACGTCAACAAGTTGTTTGTTTTTATAAGTACTTGTGCCCTTTCATCATGGCAGACGAAAGAGACGATACAATTATTTACGATGAATGCGCGGACGACTTATCTGACGTTCCGGTCGACTTGGTCGATTTGGAAGCAGACAATGGATATGAAAAAAATGAAAATGAAGCAGAATCGTCGGAAGATAGTGAAATTCCTACAAGAAGACTTCAGCGAACGTTACGGTTACCAAGTGATTCGGACGAATCAGACGAAGAAGATAGTACACAGTGGTCAGACCTTGATTTACCGAGGACCAATAATAAATTTGAAGGATCACCGGGTCCAAACATATTTCCCAAAGATACACAGAGCGTCGAGGATATCGTAGAATTATATATTGGGAACGATCTATTTGAATATATTAGCAATGAAACCAACAAGTACTATAGTCAAAATTGCAACAGAAGGAAACTGGATGAAAAAAATGCCAAATTTGTAGATGTTACGGCACCCGAACTTAGAAAATGGTTTGGGCTTGCTATACTTATAAGTATTGTAAAAAAAGCAAGAATCGATGATTATTGGTCAACGAATCCGTTGATAGATACACCGATATTTCGCAAAACGATGTCCCGCAACCGATTGAGACAAATATTATCATTTTTACATTTTTCCGATAACAACAATACACCGGATAATGC
>NW_017157513.1:4715-5979 GCF_001652005.2 Ceratina calcarata
GCCCAGGTGATATGAAAACGAGGATGGCATGCTCGCAACAGCCGGGACAAGACACCTATGGGGCTTCAGTCGGTCCTAACAGTAACCATGTACCACAAGACTCGACAGGACAGCCGGACTGGATCAGCAGTTTCAAGAGAGACATGGCGGCGCTGATAGCTGGGCAGGTGCAGAGCTTGACCACCCAAGTGGCTGCCAATGCGGAAAAAATCAATCTAATATTCAATGCGTTGGGTCTTAATTATGGCTAGGAGTCGCAAAAGCGTTAAAAAGATAAAAATAGCATCCATAAATGTTAATTCCATTTGCGCAAACGCTAGGAGATACGATTTGTTACAGTTTATACAGAAATTTGACTTTGACGCAATTTTCCTATCAGAAACCAAGTTAAATTCGAGACACAAATTATCTTTTCAAAATTACCAGTTCGTTAGGACAGATAGAACGAATGCGATTTGCGGAGGGGGCACGGCAATATTAATTAAAAGGGACTTAGTTTACTCGATGGTGAATTTCCCTTCCTCTAGGAACAATAGCATTTTAGAGTATACAATAGTCAAACTTGTTACATCGGGGGGTAGAAACCTGTTTCTAATAAGCGCATATGCTACGAATGATAATAGAAAGTTGTTTATTGAGGAACTTGATGATCTTTTTCTAAAGCTCAATTTAGATAACGATAATAATTTTTACATACTAGCGGGTGATTTGAATGCACGTAGGATCTGTTGGGGAGATCACGCCGAGAACCAGCGGGGCAAATACCTTCGTCATTGGGAGGGGGGAAATAGTATTACGTTCAAGGCAAGATTTTTAACGCCGGCATCGCCTACATATAAGCCGGCTAATTCATATCTCGATATTGGCATTGCTGACTCCAGAATTGATTTCGTTAACCTAATTCGCGGTAAAGTTCCTACCTTGCAGTATGATAGTGATCACATGGCACTTTCTTTATCGTTAACCCTGGATAGAGATTTTTTTTCTGTAATGACTTCTCTTAATATGCAGCACAGATTTAACTATAAAGCCACAAATTGGAAAAAATTCCAAAAATATATTATCAGAGAAAATCCCAGGCTAATTGTTGATAGCAGAAATCTGTCAATTAATGAGATAGATTTAGGTATAAGGTCAGTTACTAATGCAATTGTTGATGCAATAGCGGCGACGACTCCTGTATTCAGGAATAAAAATAGTGTTGATCGGTATATTAATAAAACAATTGTCAAGCTGAGTAAGGCTAAGAGTACGCTGATCACCA
>NW_017157514.1:0-242 GCF_001652005.2 Ceratina calcarata
AGCTCGATCCTCGGCCGCCGTGCGAGACCGTAGTCCCTCGACGGTCTCGAGGTGGTTCCGCTTCGGATCGTCTGGTTGATCGTTCGTACCTCGTATGGGTCGCTTTGTTGAGGGCGGCCATACCACGTGGCCCGCTATGGTGGCGCGAAAATAGAGTCGGTTCAACAGGTCCGCACCGATCAGCATTGCATGTGGCAGTCCCGGGAGAATGAGGAAGCGGTGGCGTATAGGCTGTCCACGTA
>NW_017157515.1:0-242 GCF_001652005.2 Ceratina calcarata
TCGTACAATGCAAGAGCAGGGAGAATCAATGGCAAATTTCGCGCTACGACTAAAGTAGGGTGCAGCGCATTGTGAATACGGGGACTTTTTAGATAGAATGCTAGAATTAGATAGATTAGATTAGATAGAATTCCTGCAAGGACTCGTCAACCGAGAAATATGTGACGAGATCATATCTAAGGAACTTAATACGTTTAGGGCCGCGTACGAAATCGCGCATGCCCTTGAATCTACACGGCAAA
>NW_017157516.1:0-242 GCF_001652005.2 Ceratina calcarata
ATCGCGTGCATCGGCTGATGATGGTTGCTTAAAACCAGTTAATCAGACGGGAGAGACTACGTGACTTCCTGGCCTGGTAGCGCTAGTGGCAGGTGTGGTCGTCGCATTTTTGCCTACGGAGGGGACCATTGTATCCAAGGGGTGTCCGTCTGCCCCGCCATCATCGGCGTCAGTGCAGCTATTGTCGTCACATGGCGCGTCGTTTTCGGCGTCCACCTCTCGTTAACCCTCTGCGGCAGAAG
>NW_017157517.1:0-242 GCF_001652005.2 Ceratina calcarata
CGGCCGAAAGAAAACTCACTAGTCGACCCGAAAAAGGACACGAAACAACCAAGACGTCAATGCGAACAAATTCTGAAAAAAAGAAGATTCCTCCGACGCTGAAAAACCCAAGAGGGACAGCAGCGGTATACATTGTACGAGAGGAGGGGTGCGTAATTGATATGGCCCAAATAATGGCTACTGCGAGGGAGAATATTAACCTGCAAGATATTGGAATTGAAAATGTGAGGCCGAGATCCTCT
>NW_017157518.1:0-242 GCF_001652005.2 Ceratina calcarata
TCGTACTTAAATTTTATAAGTGAAGATGTTAAAAGCATTGATTGTTCGGTTCTAAGAGACGAAACATTGACAGATCAAATATTATGTCGAGTCTACGAGTACACTTATAATGGCTGGCCTGTGAAGGTACATGATTCTTTAAAAGCATTTGATGTACGGAAAAACGAATTGACAATTGAGGAAGATTGGGTGTCTCATGTGGGGTCACCGAGTCATTATTCCGGTTGTACTTAAAGCGTTTG
>NW_017157519.1:0-242 GCF_001652005.2 Ceratina calcarata
CGTCACATAGTGGAGAGTATCTATTAATATCTTGCGATAAAGTGTCATATTTGGCCAATTATCTCCTGCCGCTATTCTTGCAGTCATTTTAGGTGTCATCCATCCTTCTTCGAGGAAGGCAGAGCTCTTCGTTAACCTTGTCGACATTGACGTGCTGCCCCCTGCTTGTACTTCCATGTTGTCCACCATTTTTTCCATCATGGGAACACGTTCTCTAAGCTTACCCGCCGCTAAGTTGGGTT
>NW_017157520.1:0-242 GCF_001652005.2 Ceratina calcarata
CTTATTACTTACGACACGACGCTTTTCACGCTGCTGAGGGCTGGGGCGCTAGTAACCGGCACGGTGGTCGGACGAACTGACGGCACGCTGGGGCGTGCATCGCCGTACACGCCACGGGTTTCGGCAGCTATGGTTGAATTTCATGGTACCGTTCAGGTTTTGGTTTCAGGGTGAGTTCAGGCACCTGCACGGGCGGTTCCTGTTCCGGCACTTGTTCAGACTCCGGGATGGGTTTCGGCTCG
>NW_017157521.1:0-242 GCF_001652005.2 Ceratina calcarata
ATTCTCAATCATTGTAAAAAATTCTGAATTCTATACGATTAATAGCAATACAGCAATAATAAATAATTACGAACGTAAATAGTGCGATAATATATTGACAAGTGAAAGTGATACCTAATTATTTGCTATTTTTATTTGTTTTGTGGAATGTATGTTCTTCACATTTTCAATAAACATGATCAAATAAATTGTTTTCGTGGAACTCTTATTATATAAATTATGGATTATGGAGTCTATGTTCT
>NW_017157522.1:0-242 GCF_001652005.2 Ceratina calcarata
AGAAGTTCCGGCTCCTACAAAAGAGAGCATCTAAAAAGGCTTCAACAAATATTTTATAGATTGGATATATGAAACATTAAACTAAATACAGAAAAATGCGAATTCTTTAGAAACCAGATAAAATATTGCAGATACATAATAGATAGGAATGCTATCCACAAGGACGATATAAAAATTGAACCCATCGAAAAGATGCACAGACCCAAAAATACACACGAAGTGAAAAATTAAATCTGATACAA
>NW_017157523.1:0-242 GCF_001652005.2 Ceratina calcarata
TTGTTAAACAATGCCGCCGCTTAGTCAACTTTTACAAATGCGTCTTAAATCGCGACGAGAACAATAAAGGCTACCTACCCATTCAGTTTGCTTATTAGTGTGAAAATGAACGCGAAAAATCTATTAACCCTTTCGCGACGGATGCCGTGTATATACGGCAGTCACGTAGTGCATCACAGCGGCTGATGCCGTGTATATACGGCAGCCACTTTTTGGTCCACAGGGGCTGACGCCGCTTATAC
>NW_017157524.1:0-407 GCF_001652005.2 Ceratina calcarata
CTCCGACCACGAATATCTTGTAATAGCGAATCAATCATAATCCCCTACCACTGTCAACAGCAATGCCGTCAGGAATAGGCGCTGCTCCCATTCATCTCGTACAAACGGTGTCCCCATGATCAACCACGCTCTCGTATCGTCTTCAGAGGAAGAACAATCAGGTATTTAGAACTTTTATCAAGTAACAGTTTCCAGCAACTTCTCTTTCTTATTTTCCTAGAAATCCCCTTCTTTTAACAATAAATATATTACATTTCCGTGTCCTATCAATTCTCATGTTACACTGCTCCTAGATCAAACACAATCTCTTACCATTATTATCAACAACATCCTAAATAATTTTGTTTATCGTTCAACAAGGTCAGACATCCTCTCTCCCCAACCGCCGAGTTCTCCTGACAATACCT
>NW_017157524.1:2084-2993 GCF_001652005.2 Ceratina calcarata
CTATTAGATTAAGCGCAAACATAACGAATCCATATGTTAGAGCGTACTCCGATCCCTCTGGGTCGATAACTCCGGTCCCTTCCTTGATCCTTCACCTGGTTATCCCGTTCCTTTGTTAATACAAGGTTCCTCAACCCCGCTGATCCGTTTCCTTGTCCTACGAGAAGGAATATTTCCACCCTATCTCCTAGAACTTCTGAAGATCATAGAGCATGTAATCATTAATTAATTTATCACCATACATTGTAACAAACACAAATACAATCCAAAATGATTCCCCGAATTCTACTAAAGTTTCATTTCATATTTATTAAATCTCCCCCATAAACCTCAAACTAGTGATCCCAAACCCAATCTATATCACAATAACTTTTCTATTTCAGAAATCCCAGCCATAAGGACAGCAAGAGAGAAATATTTATTCTACACAACTGACCTGTCACCCTTCGATCTGTTATGACTGCTTCCAGAGATATTCCTTCCTCCCTCCTTTTTCGCATATAATCTTATCGGTGGCGGTACCGGTTCCGTCGGTTCCTCCAACGGTAGAGAGATTCTAAGCACCGACTCCGTCGAGTCCGCACTCCCTTCCCTGGTCACCTCCTTATCCCCAGACGAATCCTTTGAACTCTGCTTCCCCTTAGCCTTCTCCTTCCCGTGCGAAAATCCTTCCTCCACCGTACCCGCCGGTCTGATCGGTGTCGACGTATTCTTCGATGATGGCCCGACTTCCGAATTAACAGGTAACTCATTCGGTACCTCAACCTCCATTCCATCGAAGCATTGCAGATCCGCAGAGAGGATAAATTCGTCACCTGCCGCATCAAACGAACAATTCGCCCCTTTCTGCGACAGGACCTCCTCAATATTGGCTGAATCATTCAAGCGGACCATCACACCCGCATCATC
>NW_017157525.1:0-242 GCF_001652005.2 Ceratina calcarata
TCATTCAAAGTTGAATAACTTTGAAATATGGACTTAACGAATTAATTCCTTTTTAAATTTTAGAGAGTAGTTTACAGAGTGTATGACGGAAAAGTAAAGAAAATTCGTGTAAACCGGATTTACAAGGGGAAAAGTGAGACAAATGAGATTTTTAATTTTCTTATTCGACAATCTAATAAAAATGTAAAATATGCTTCTTGCAATTGTATACGCGTTACAAGGTTTCACAAAAAGTTGGGCGT
>NW_017157526.1:0-242 GCF_001652005.2 Ceratina calcarata
ACCGAAAAGGTTTGAAAAACGGTCCTTAAAATAATCAAACAAATCTAAAAACAAAATACTTATACATGTCTACAATTTGTAATACCCTGTTACATATACAGCCCTATTGTATGTATACGGCCCTGCGCGTTTCCAGAACGTTCGCTGCCGGTCATGTCGCACGCATGTCATGTGTTACGCATCTCTAGCGTGGATGACTCACGGGGCGAGTCTAGCGTGGAAGCTCCCAGAAAATGCCCAAA
>NW_017157527.1:0-242 GCF_001652005.2 Ceratina calcarata
CAAGAGTTCTATTTAAATAGAAACTTACGTGGTTATGCGACTGACGTCGCGTATACTGAGAGTCGGGTCTTGGTCGAACTCCGTCCGAGACGCGGATGTTCTTAATTGGTCGGTTTCCCGATGATCCGTTTGAAACGAGCCCGTCGTGTACGCCCAATGAGCCAAACGCCGAAAGGCGTGTTCTCCGGGGATATCTCTCTCGGGACAGTTGTACAGCGGCCCTCGTGGAACACCTAGCCTAG
>NW_017157528.1:0-242 GCF_001652005.2 Ceratina calcarata
CTAATGGTTAAGATTATTTCTGATTGTCAGACTTTTTTCGCTCTCGTAATTCGATACTGAATTGCATGAATGATGATACTGTGTAGTAATGACACTGTAAAATGTATTGGAACAATGATGAATTATGAGACATTGATGCGTCACGAATAATCTTCCCCGATTGAATCGCTGCTTTCTTTTTCATTGAACCTGTTTTATAGCAACGTCATTACTAAACTGCGAATCTTTGTGCAAAATAAAAC
>NW_017157529.1:0-242 GCF_001652005.2 Ceratina calcarata
AACAACTTTGTTGCCAAAACATAAGAAGAACCGCGCAGCGGTTGCGCGCTGTAGACGAACTTGGTCAAGCAATTGCTTGAGCAATTGCTTGAGCACTGACTGTGAATACCGGCCATTGAATTGAATTGACAAGTAATTTGCCGGTAAGTAAAATAAAACTGTACCAACCATTGTAAGTAAAATTACATCTGTCTAATTAATAAATAAGTGATATCCTGCACTTGAAGAAAGAAAGAAATTTA
>NW_017157530.1:0-242 GCF_001652005.2 Ceratina calcarata
ACCAATGATGAAACATAAACAGCTGGTAACGACGAAGAAAACAATCTAATCCTCATCTGAAGGAGATTTAATCTTTAAAACAGGTAATCCCTGTTTTATTATTCGACGCTGTACGATGAATCGTGTTATATGAAGACAGTTGCAATATCTTTAGCGTTTTATAGGAATACGCGCTTTGTAAGATTCGCGCGTTACGTCTACCATAATTTCATTCATTATTAACGAGAAGTCTGAAGTATTGT
>NW_017157531.1:0-242 GCF_001652005.2 Ceratina calcarata
CCGCTTGCGTGTAATTTTGAATTAGCAAAAAGTAGACTGAGTAGTACAGTGAAAAAACTAAACAAAGATGGTCTCTTTGATGAATACAGTAAAATATTTTCGGAGTGGCTTGATCAGGACATAATTGAACGTGTGCCAGGCGACGAGATGAAGAATTCAGCTCACTATCTACCTCATCGTCATGTTGTAAAGCCTGGAAGCACTACTCCGGTACGGCCAGTGTTTGATGCCTCGGCCAGCGA
>NW_017157532.1:0-242 GCF_001652005.2 Ceratina calcarata
TATTAATAAAATGGTAATATTAATAAAAATGCGCATATTATATATAATTACTGACGAATAAACAATAACATTGTATGTCAAAATTATTTTAAATGCATTAACACAAACTCGACATACAGAGAGAGTCAGTAAAAAATTCTCATTTCAATTTATCCAGGTCATTGATTTCATTACACCTGACAAAACATATAATAATCTTTCATTAATTATTTCAAACGCATTAACACAAACTCGATATGCAC
>NW_017157533.1:0-242 GCF_001652005.2 Ceratina calcarata
CCTGCGGACAGCCTCTTTTGACTTTATACTTTATCACACGATGGTTGTTGGTCATAATTAGTTTTCTGTGTGAGAAGTAACTATGTACAATTTTCATCAAATGGCTACTGCATCCAGCATGCAACAGTCTGTTTCCAATGGCCGACCACCATAGGTTATCGAATGCTCCTTCGATATCCATAAAAATAAGAAGCACATAATTCTTATCTGTTCGACGTATTTCATCCTTCAAACTCATTAGA
>NW_017157534.1:0-242 GCF_001652005.2 Ceratina calcarata
AGTCTCCTAACATGACGACCTCAAATAACTCGTAAGGTTTTCGTCGTACGAAAAATGTTTCAAACAAAAGTTGCATGCTACCCAAGGGGACATACAGTGCTCTGTTTCTTATTACCTTTCTTTTTTATTGAGACATTACAGTTACCTTCAGGTGTAGTCCTTTTTTATGAAAAATTTGATGATTTAACCGAATTTGAATAAAAATGTTAGACATTCCATTTAAAAAACTGAAGGTGACTGTA
>NW_017157535.1:0-242 GCF_001652005.2 Ceratina calcarata
AAATTTTGCGAGCCTATTAAAAAAATTATTATATCTTGGATTCTTGTGTTGAACGACGGAATTTTGAAAATGCCAAAACTATGTATTAGAATATTAAAAATTATGCAGAAAAAAACAGGTTCAGCAATTTTATAAACTCTGTAATTGTCATTTTTCCTAAAAGTTCATTGCCTTTAAATATTGGAAATTTTTGGCAGAGACATTAATTAAAAACTGTTACTCTCCTATATATTTCTTCAATT
>NW_017157536.1:0-242 GCF_001652005.2 Ceratina calcarata
GAAAAAGATGAAGGTTTCGTATGCGGCACAAATTTTCAGCTACACGGTATCCATGGCCATGTATGTGATGGTACAAAACAGTAAGTACAAGTTCTTAACACTTTATATTTATATTTTTTATCTATGAAATACATACATTATTATTTTTTCCAAAAATTAAAGATGCTTCTGGAATATCGTTAGGAGAAACAGGAAAGCAAACAGCCGCCGTGTTGAAATTTTTCGATAACGTCTTTGACAGT
>NW_017157537.1:0-242 GCF_001652005.2 Ceratina calcarata
ATTTTCCCCAATTGTGTCCCTTTATCTCTCCTTATACATCTTTTACTTTCTTTTATGAGATATTCTCGTTAAAATGATGTATAATAATGACATTCCCTCGACCGTTACATCAGCTAGAAAAAGATTTTACCTGTAAATGCATAGGCACATACAAGTTGCGTCAGCTTTGAATTGAATGAACCATGAACTTCCTCAATGCGTGTCTAACGCGCATCGAAGTATGTCATAGGGTGCTGCTCACG
>NW_017157538.1:0-242 GCF_001652005.2 Ceratina calcarata
TCGACCCATAAAAATTATGTTCAAACACGAAAGCACAGATTTAATTTTAAACGAAACCAGGAAAATAGAGCAACAGATTTCCAACTTAATTCCATTCACTATTAAATTTAATAATAGAAATATAATTATAAAATATCATTTTAAATTAACCATGATCGATGGAAAAGCGTTTAGTGCCATTACGGAATCAGGAAGTCAATCATGTTCAATATGTAAAGCAACACCGCGAATAATGAATAACT
>NW_017157539.1:0-242 GCF_001652005.2 Ceratina calcarata
ACGTGAACTTGAGTTTGTAATTGCCAGCATTCGGGCAAATTGAAGATTAGCTTGCTTTTTCGTCATCAGCATTAAACATTTTTACGAAATCGTGGGAATCAAAATACCTTTGATTGCCACACGCAAGTCTGAACACGAACGTTCAAGTTTGTTCGAGACACTACTCGCCTCACAATTCTTTTTCATGTACTGCACCACTTGAGTTATAAACTTATAACTCAATGTTTGTACTCGATGTATTA
>NW_017157540.1:0-242 GCF_001652005.2 Ceratina calcarata
TACGAGCAAGCAGTGCGACTACAGCGGCGAACATGCGAGCACATGAACAGCAACGACGGCTCATGCAGCACATAATCCAGAGACAGACAGATTAGGTAACTGCGAAATAATGTGGCGATTCGACGTCGGTTGTTCAGACCACATAATATATAACGATGATTATTTTGAAAAGTTTATTGATTTAAAGGAACCTGTAAATATTTATCTTGGAGACAATAGGTCTATTAAGGCATCAAAGATAG
>NW_017157541.1:0-242 GCF_001652005.2 Ceratina calcarata
TCAGGGATGACAAAAGAATACCGGTGCTATTTATTGACAACGCTAGTGCAATAAATATTGAATATCACAAATATCAACCGCCCTAGGGCGGTAAAACTCTATTTTCGGTCCACTGTATAGGCGCCGAAAATGGTCGTTTTCGGCCTCGTATTATGAAAAATAATATGGGTACATTGCCTTTAGAACATCTTCCACTGCTTCATCAATACACTTCTTATTCAATGAATCAAAGATATAAACAA
>NW_017157542.1:0-832 GCF_001652005.2 Ceratina calcarata
CGTAGTAGGACGTAACAAGTCTAATACAGTTCACATAAACACCTGCGAGCGGTATCAACTCGCAAGCTATAAGTCGACACGTGTAAACGTGAATAATCGACAATTTCGGTTTTTCTGTATTACAGAGACTAGAAAATCAAAGGGACCGACGGGACCAGAGGATCAGGACGGGTCGCCGGGAAAATTCTTTTTAGTTTCCTTTACTTTTCTATCTTTTCTAATTTTTATTATAGATGGATCGAGAAAGCGGTCAAACATATAAGGCTCTCGAGCGGCTGCCAGCTCCGCACCGACGAAAAGCGCGTACTCGACAGTCACTTCTTGGTAGAGGGCAGATGTACGCATCCCCGGTACAACTCCACGAACGTCATCGAACATATTAGGAGAAATAATCCTCTTCTGGAGATTGCATTGTGGCGGATTGTCGAGGAGAGGTGCTCTTGATTCGGTTTGATTATAACCATCAAGATGGAGGGGAGATCTGTTGGCGCAATAAGGAGACTAAAGAACCGCATATCCCTCGACAGAAAGGCTGTCCACAAGTTCAACGTACTGACCGTCAAACCGATAAGAAGGATAGTACACCGTGATGAGGTGTTCGAAGTCACGGACGACGATTTCACCGAAAATACACACGACCCGATGGTCTCTCCCCAGGAATCCACTTCAAAGTCGAGCGCATCGACACAGCCTGACACATGCTTCGAGGAGGAGATGATAGCCCTCGGCTCTGACCAAAGGGACGACAAGCAAATTTTCGACAAAGAGGGTGACGACTTTATACTCTCGACAGAGTTTGACTGTCTGGAGGTCGAGGTCCAGTCCGACTCTG
>NW_017157543.1:0-242 GCF_001652005.2 Ceratina calcarata
ATGTAATATTGTACTAGTAAAATACCAATTATTGAATGCCTTAATCTGGATTATAAGTGTTATAATTTTTTTAAAAATCGGTCAAGTATTCCGTAAATAACAGATATTTATAATTATGAAATTATTTAGTTCTGATAATATCAAAGTGCAAATACATAATTGTTAACTTTGTCGTTCCTTCATTTTTCTCAAATAAATAAAATTTTGCATTTCTTTTTTTCTCATGTAAACAATTTTATACC
>NW_017157544.1:0-242 GCF_001652005.2 Ceratina calcarata
GATTGTTAAGCAATACCTATAGTTATTTACTATGGGCAATGGTCCGACTATGTCTGTATGTACGTGTTCAAATCTACCAATAGGTATTTCTATTTTCTGAGGGACTGGCCTATTGTGACGATGTATCTTGCTTTTCTGACATGCTATACAGGTACGGGAGCACTCGGTTATATCCTTATTCATTTTTGGCCAAACGAAACTCTTCGCTATCAACTTTTTTGATGTTCTTCCACTAGGATGCG
>NW_017157545.1:0-3310 GCF_001652005.2 Ceratina calcarata
CTATGTTACACCGCACATATGTAGGAACAAGTACGGTGGTACTATAGTGTGACCCACAAAATTAGCAATAGAGAAGGTTGGTTAGCGATAGCCAATCATAGTTAATTTTGGTGTTCTCTAATTGGCAGTCGGGTTATACGTCGTATATTTTAGCCAATGTGAAACCGTTACGTTTGCATAAACGCAGCGATGGGTCCGATTAGAAGCTACGGACCAATGGTATTGCCCATGGATTATAATTGGCGGACGATATCTGGCTGGGCCAATCAGGATATGTATTAATATTGGCGCATGTGCCTTACTGATAAAGATTCGTTGATAACCGACATGAGAGCTGAGATATGCGATTTTTCCATTAAATTCAATATTAGGCGAAGACTGACCTTGCTGGCTTCTAATGAAAATCCAAAAAACCTCTGGCGAGGGCACTGATATGCTTGTTCCGGGGAAGGAGTCACAAGGAGATAGATTAAAGAGCCGACCTCGTCGTAACGGTCGATGTAGGTGTCGGAAAGGCCGCCATTAAGCACATTGAACGTTATTTTCACGATTTACAAGGCAAGACGACACAATAGTATTTGAACTATACGTTCGACTGCACTGGACACTGCACTTTATAAATAGAGTTACTTTGAATAAATAATTGACACAACACTATACGAGAAAATGGTACGAAGACAGAGCGACCCGCCGGCACGTCCGTCCGCCACGACGGTTCGTAGTCGACCCTAAGGCCGTAGACCTCAACGGGACAATCGTATCGGCCCCAACGTCTTCTGATGCCCTCAATAAGGTCAGCGTTGCCCTGGTAATAGTTAACCTTCCTCCGGTTGCTTTCCGCAAGCGGTATAGAGGCTGAGACGACCTGCACATCAATAACAAGTATTTTTAGGGCTCCAGACGCGATGATGTCCGGCTTCCGAGCACCCCAACGAGTGTGGAACATTGTTTCTCTTTCTACAGCCCATCCGAGGGACGCCAGATTCTCTGCAATGACTCCAGCCACCTTGTCATGTCTCAGGACCCTGCCACCATGGGTCCTCTCACAGGCTTGGATTATGTGTGCCGTGGTTTCTGGTCTATTGCATCCAGCTCTACACCGGACGTCCTGATTGTCTCTCCTCGGGCCACGTGTGGTCCTTACACGCGATGGAAGGCAGTTGATGCGCACATGCTGGTATTTGACCCAGTCCGAGGCGGGGATCGCCACAAAGTCATCGTTTACCCATGAGTGCGATGACCGCGCCTTCTCCGTTTCCCTGAGTTCAAATCCATCCGTGGAGTTATGTAGGAGCACTTGCCAGTCGCTCGACGCGACCCTTCTTTGGCGGCACCAGCTCAGTTTCCTCTGTGCCCAGGGCTCCTGGAGTATAGCTCCTGCACACAGGGCGGCTGACACCCCAAGGGCCATGAGCCTTCTCTCGGCCAGCTCAGGCACTGTGGACTCGAAGGCAGCAACCCCCAGTCCACTATGGGCAACAGGCGCATGGAAGAAGACCGCGGGCACATCACCCGGCAAACGGAGCCATTTCCTGATAGCATAGCGCACCGGTACATCCATTCGCCGAAGAGCCTCATATGTGGTATTCCCCAGGACCAATGCGTGAGTGTATCTGGGGAGCAGAAAGGCTTTTTAGAGCCTCATACGTTGTTGCGGTTTTAGCGGGGCAGTAGTAATCTGCTCGAGCATGGCGTCCAGGTCAGTGGACACCTTGAGGATGCCTTTATGATCAAAGACTATCCCCAGGTACTTCCACCTGGCCCTCGGCATGGAAAGTCCTAGATGTCTCAACTTTCATCCTCTTATTCCTCCCATCGGGAATCAGGAAGAGCGCGTCACATTTCGCCGGCATAAGGCTGAGGCCTTGCTCAGCTAGCGCACTAATAATCTTGTTGAGGGAATCCTGCAGTCCTGCCACTGTAGAGGCGACCAGTACCAGGTCACCTGCGAACGCTAAAGCGTTGACTCTCACTCCACAGAGGTCGTATCCAACCGAGCGCTCGATGGATTGGAGCGCCTTATCCATAACGGCGTTGAAAATGAGCGGAGATAGAGGATCCCCCTGCCTCACGCCTTGAGCAGGCTTGATCCAGGCACTCCTCGACTGGTCCACTTCAATCGCAGTACGAGAGACATCATAGATGTTCTTCACGTACGTACACATACCTCGGGGCAGACCTTTCTCCGTCAGGATCCGGCTGATTGCTGAATGGGCCACGGTGTGGAATGCCTTCTTGACATCAAGGACCGCAATATGGAGAGGCCTTAGGGTCTCCCTCGCGTTTCTGGGAATGGTCTGGAGGGTATAGACGTTCTCAACAACCTTAAATAATAACCCTAAATAAACGCCCTCTGTCTCCGGTCCAGAATCTGCGCAGTGTTCATCCTGGCTGCCAGGATTTTATGAAGCTGCTTCAACGCCACCGATGCTATGGAGAGTGGCCGGTAGGGGGAAGGGTCCATGGAACCCTTGATCTTCGGGATTAATACTGTTCTTGAGTCACTAATGCACTGGGGCACACTCTCGTTAGCTTGCACCTGATTGCAGAAGGCCACGCGCTCCAGAGGTGGTATTTTGTTCCACGCAGCCACGGTGATACCGTCAGGATCCGGCGCGGATCCATTGGGAGGCCGGTTAGTCCGCACTTCATCGCTGGTAATCGGGACCCACAGTCCATCAATGATACGTCCATGTGCATGGCCCTCCGCACGTTGCGGATCTCCTGATGGCATTTTCTCAGCCTCGAAGATGGGCGTCCAGAATTCTACCTGTTCCGCCAGGGACGGGTGTTGAAGGCTGTCCGCATTTCCTTCAAGAACAACCTTGGCCGCTTTTCGCATACACCACCTCCATAGGTTCTGTAGCCTTTTGTAATCTGCTCTCCTGGCCTGTCTACGTGTTGCCCTGCGATTACTATCGTGGCGTTGCTCGTGTACCACCTCGAGCAGGTCGAACAGGCCTCTCAGCGGTTTCGGTCCAGCGCTGGAGCTCGAAGTCGATCGAGCACTGCTGACGCAATTTCTGGAGCGCGTCCGCCACTATCCTGGTGCGTGTATCAAAATTAGAGATAAATATAACTTATACATTCGAAAAAATCCAACTTTTTCTATTAAGTTTTTCTGGATTAGTTCGCATAAGGGAAATCAGGGCAATCAGAAGACAGATGGACTTGCAAAATTAGCCACAACAGAAAATTCTCTTGATGTTAGTAAAATGCCATTCACTGATTTACTTGAGGCTTCCAAAAAGCAACTGTTTAACTCAACTACTAATCTGATAAAGCAACAAGGACTTCTGAAGGGTAGCAT
>NW_017157546.1:0-242 GCF_001652005.2 Ceratina calcarata
TCGGGATCGGTCGCCGAGTCGAGATCGGGACGACCGGAGACGACGCCGCCGTCGCAGAGGCACGATAATCACGAAAGGAGGCTCAGAGGACAGAATCACCGGACGCACTCCATTCCCGGAGAGAACGGACCTGAGGAGCCTCCAAAGCTACGACTCTGATTTGAGCAAAAATAAACCAGGTTTTTTCTTGAAAAGATTATTGTTCAATTTAATTACACGTAACACCCGTTCTCCCGGCTGAA
>NW_017157547.1:0-242 GCF_001652005.2 Ceratina calcarata
TTTTAGAAAATGAATGAATTTATTCACGGATATAGCCGTCATAACACAAAATTCTGCCATTCTTCCATGACGGATATAGTCGTCAAACACACTTAACTGGTTAAATTTCGATTTCAGGTATTCTGAAAGAAATCATCAGTGATGCAAATTCATGGAACTGGATTAAAACATTTTATAAAAAATAGTTTTATAGCAATAGTGGAATTTAAAAGAGAATAAACACGTATTAGAGGAGCTTGGTC
>NW_017157548.1:0-242 GCF_001652005.2 Ceratina calcarata
ATTAGAATTTAGATGATATCTGAAGTAGTTTCGCCCAGTGAAGGAATTTATTTCCAACCCTCGTATTTTAAATATATACATACATATAAAATAAGGGAGGGGTTGATTCATCTTTCGTCTATCTTGCGACCTAATCGCATTAAAACCAACTGAAAGTTCTCAGGCAGCTCCTTCTCTTTGCCAGCTGGAACTGCTACGTGAATCGTCCCTGATTCTCACAAAATCCGTTGACACACACACAC
>NW_017157549.1:0-242 GCF_001652005.2 Ceratina calcarata
TGTGCAAAAGCTGAAGTCAATGCAAGCTGATTCTAATCGTAAATGTAATTATAACTATTAATTGCGTTCTGTTTCATATAATTTTTTTGCCGTCTGCTATCGGGGGAAGCTGATTTCGCTCACCTCGATGTTGAAAATTTTTACTGTGGCATTACATTTATTCTTCTCGCATGTCTTTCATACCGTCTTTTTGACCTGCTCCGGTCCGAAACATCCGGAACAGGTAAAGTCCCAACACGGTC
>NW_017157550.1:0-242 GCF_001652005.2 Ceratina calcarata
AAAATGTTGAAGAAGGTGAAGAATTTATACTATCACAGGAACAATCAAAACCCTACCTTATTGCCGCAAAGGACTTTAACGACTTAATTAGGGACTTGAATTTATCGAACACTAAAGCAGAAATTTTGGGTTCTCGATTAAACCAATGGAATTTGCTTGCTGATATCCAAATAACTAATCAACGAATATGACATGAGACATTTTCTACGTTTTTTACAAAAGAAGATGGACTTTGTTTCTGT
>NW_017157551.1:0-242 GCF_001652005.2 Ceratina calcarata
TAATTTGCTAATTTGCTTTGTATAACTGGTCCAAGTTGCACGTTGCCGGTTATTCTCGCATAGGCACCTCTTTTTCGCCCGGCACTAAAAGGGTTAAAATGTCTTTGGCAGACGGATACGTTTTAGAAATCGATTTCCTTTGAAATTCCAGGCCTTCCATGGCCACGGTTTCTTGAGTATTGCTTCTACTTAATTCCTCATACTCTTGCCGTTCAGACGGATACGTGTAAAATCAATTTTCT
>NW_017157552.1:0-242 GCF_001652005.2 Ceratina calcarata
AACCATCAAAACGAAATTGAACATGACATCGAAATAATGCTGTCTGGCGTAACAATGGAACCACAATCGACAAACGCTAAGACCTCTCACAAAAAAGGACAGAACAGCCGAAAAATGGGAAAACACTAACCATGTTAAAGCTTTTTACAGACAAATAAATATACCTAGAAATATATACCACATAAATTCACATCGTTTGTACCCAATAAAAAACAATAAAAGCTACCCAGTAAGATATTGGA
>NW_017157553.1:0-242 GCF_001652005.2 Ceratina calcarata
CGAATTTCTGCCGATATCCATAAATCACGTGCACCGCCTCCTCCTGCATAAGCATGCTCGCATACTCGAACGAGGGCGTGTGTCTCGTATTCAAACCTGTTCGGTAAACAGCTGAAACCGCACGCTAACGGTCATTGACAGATTCTACCGCAGCCAGGTCTTGTGCGCCAATGAAAAAAAAAACAATCAAGGGTGGGTACCGAAAAAGCGAGGACCAAACGAGTCCTTTAAAATAATTCCGA
>NW_017157554.1:0-242 GCF_001652005.2 Ceratina calcarata
TATTTAATTTAAGAAATTCATGTGAGTTTTATTTCTGGGAAACGTTTTTCCTTTATCCAAAATTCATTTTGATATGCAATATGAAAAGTAATGATATGCAGTGCAGTATATGAAGTTTGCATGCAGAAAAACTTTCGACACGCTTGAGGTTAGGAATTTGTTCAATAATTGATATCTGATTTTGGAAAACTTATAAGGGAGTCCCTTGATATTCGATTTTTTATATTTGTGGAATTATTTCA
>NW_017157555.1:0-242 GCF_001652005.2 Ceratina calcarata
AGTTCACACTGAAACAATTATTATAAATATAGGCATTCACAGCATGTGTCTGATAGTCCTTATCGCCTTACATACCTTGTCATTTCAGTCCGACCTCCTAGCTGTTTCTGTGTAGAATTTATTAGTTATATAGCTTTCTCTTTATCTTTATCAATCGCCAGGCTTTCCTTACTCGAATCTCAGTTTCCCAAGCTCATTGTTCCAACAGAGAAGGTTCCTTTTTCCAAATTCGAAATTTCGCG
>NW_017157556.1:0-578 GCF_001652005.2 Ceratina calcarata
AGTATTCCTTTCAAGATTTTTCCCAAGGGGTACATTTCGATTTATTATAAAAGTTTGAACAGCATCCTTGATATTAAATTCATCTCAATCGCTTATTATTTGAATCTTTGACGACATTTCACAAATTGTTTTATTTCTTTTATTTTACTGAGAAGAGTCTTGTATCGAAAAGTTTCATCAAGTTTCACGAGACGTCAGCGTGACATTTAACCGCGAAGGGAAGACCATAGCGAGCGATCATCAATTTTTCATCGATGCAAATGTTGACGGCAGCCACTTAATGAAACTTTCAAAAGTCAACAGCATCGATTCGAATTTCGTGCACGTCGAGTTCGTTCGAAACTCCCTGTTTATTAAACGATTCTTACAATATTCTAGGAAATGTCGACTGGACCCAGTCGTTGAAAAATTCACGAGAGATTATTCAACCATTTACATAATCCGATCGATTTAGACGGTCAATTAGATTTCTGTCAGCTAGTTTAAAACTTATCCAATTATTTGTAATTTTCATCAGGAATTATTTAAGAATTTCCAATTAGAATTTATTCAAGAATTTGCATAATCGTATCTTTAAA
>NW_017157556.1:1688-2327 GCF_001652005.2 Ceratina calcarata
AATTATATAATTTAATATAGTCGAATTCTTCAAATATTATATAATTATTGTAATAAAATTATTTACAATAAATGAGATTATGGAAATATTTATACATAAAATTTATAAGTAGATGTCAATTTTTTAATACTTATAAAATCCCACAACAATCATAAATTACACTTCATATAATAAAATGAGACTGTAAAGAAATTATAATTTGCATTTAGATGAGGCTTTCATAACAAAATGCAATTTTTATGATATTGAAGTGGCACGAGAGGTAAAAGAAATTCTTTGTCGTTCAGGTTTTTCATAACATTGCTATAGTAGTTCGTTCTTTTCAATATCTGCAACCAAGTACAATTCTTTCTCTGCTCTAATTTGTTTTCTTCGCGTCCCAATATGAATAACGTTTTACAAGTGCCACTCAAACTTCCGGATAACGATATAATTTTAATTATCGATTACCATTCCTGGATTACACCATCCCTCTGTTGTTCTCTTTTTAAATAGAATCACCGCCACGGAGGAGTGCGAAACTTTAATGAGAATCCCAGTTTTCAAATGAAACAAGCATTAACCAGATTAATTCCGTCCCACGTAAAAATAGAAAAAATTACTGCCAAGAAATAGTATTTTTTTTTTTAGTAAATAATG
>NW_017157557.1:0-242 GCF_001652005.2 Ceratina calcarata
TTAGTATATATATTTACTTTTATTTTTTACGCTTCATTTAAATATAAATTGTACTCGTCACAACTAGTGGATTACAAGTTTTGCTAATCGTAAACTGCACAACCTTGGAATATACTTTGCATTCAGAACAGATTCTACAAACTAACTTGATGCATTGTTGTTAAATATGTAAATCTATTAAAATTATGTTATATATTTTGATTAGATTGCATAAAAAATACTCGACGTAATATAATTCAATC
>NW_017157558.1:0-242 GCF_001652005.2 Ceratina calcarata
AATACCTTGGGTAAGATGCCAATGTGAGCGCTGGACAAGGCGATCGCAGGGCTGACCATCATGGGTTCCCGCAGCACGCTGGGAACGTGTATGTTGCAGGATCAATCCCTGCACCAGAAAAGATGCCAGCAGGTTTAGTCTTTAGAGACTAACTGGTAAAGACTTCTTGAATACAAGTCATTTTAACGCAGGTAAGATTAATTATCTCTAATACATTGTGGCCGTAGAGGGGAAATATCCTG
>NW_017157559.1:0-242 GCF_001652005.2 Ceratina calcarata
AAAATCTGCGCTGTCTGCTCGGTATTGTTTACATCGAGGGTATGAATATTATTTAACATTGTATTTGGATTATAAACTTATGTTCTATATTGAACGTCAGATTAAAAAAAATATCTTTTATTAAAAAAACAACTTATTGTATATCTCATCAATTAAATAACATATCATATATCAAGTAATATAATGTATTGACTTTGTTTAATCTTTGGAACGTGCATTTAACATTGTATTTGGATTATAAA
>NW_017157560.1:0-242 GCF_001652005.2 Ceratina calcarata
ATACCTTAATTATTATTTTCTATAACCGTATGATTAAACCTTTGAAACTCGCCAAGTCTTACATAAATTCTAAATATATGCTAAATTTCGACTTGTCACATAACGCATGATACGTATACGATATTCTAGAGGTTTTTCTTGTTTAGATTGATACTTATATAGTAAAAACTAAACATACAGTCGTTAAAAATAACATAGGATGAGAAAATCCTGTAAAATAAAATAAGTACAATAACCAACAT
>NW_017157561.1:0-242 GCF_001652005.2 Ceratina calcarata
TTAGTATATATATTTACTTTTATTTTTTACGCTTCATTTAAATATAAATTGTACTTGTCACAACTAGTGGATTACAAGTTTTGCTAATCGTAAACTGCACAACCTTGGAATATACTTTGCATTCAGAACAGATTCTACAAACTAACTTGATGCATTGTTGTTAAATATGTAAATCTATTAAAATTACGTTATATATTTTGATTAGATTGCATAAAAAATACTCGACGTAATATAATTCAATC
>NW_017157563.1:0-242 GCF_001652005.2 Ceratina calcarata
TCCCAGGGAAAGTCAGGCGTCCCGTCGTTGCCTTAACAAAGGGTTTGGCCTTGGGATTCCTGGCTTCTGGGACTCATTACTCCGCGTTTTTGGTAGAGATAAGAGGTCGGAAACGCAGTCGAGGGTCCCAAGCCCTTGGGCTTCCTTACAATAACTTCATGCAAATACATAGTTCTTCCTCTTATGACTCTGGAATTAATTGAACAACATTCGTTGCAAGGATTAGGAGAACCCAGAAAACC
>NW_017157564.1:0-242 GCF_001652005.2 Ceratina calcarata
CAGAATGTGGATTATTGGGCTTGAGAGGCAGAGCAGAACTTCATGCCAATAGATTTTGGATCAAACAATTCAGCAACACAAACAAGTATATGACCAAAGACATGTACAGACAACTAAGAGAAACAAGAAACAGAATCAATCAAAGCTTTGTAACTAGCTTAAACCTGAGTGCTACCTGGATAGAGGTGGAAGAAGAGAAGCTAGAAGAGGAGGGAGAGCTTAACATCTTGAAAATTAACCAC
>NW_017157565.1:0-242 GCF_001652005.2 Ceratina calcarata
AGGAGGGGGGGGGGAACAGAGAAACAAGTAGAAACAGAAGAGGATGAGATGTCTGAAACACTTGTGCTCGACAAAAGGACAATAATTGTAGGTACGAGCTGGTACATGGCTCGCATAATGGCTTCACTAAAAGGCCAAGGAATCCGAGTATCAGAGGTTAAAAAGATAGAAATAGAACGGGAGCTTACGAATAAATTCCGGCAGAATCGAGTGTTCGAAGGGCCAGACAACATCGAATGGTC
>NW_017157566.1:0-242 GCF_001652005.2 Ceratina calcarata
CGACAATACATATGTCTCCAGGTTTCATTATTGTTCGTAGGCCTGTAGGATCTTGATCCCCTTCATGATCCCCACATCGTTTTTTGTAGCGTAGAAAGGCCTAAGCATATCAACAATAAAGCCATTCATGGTACATATGGTAACTGGCTTACAAAGGCTATGTCCCATCAAAATTCAACACCTATTGTTAACACTCACACGAGTGTTAGCGAGTGAATCGTGAAGGGAAAGTGGAGAGGGCA
>NW_017157567.1:0-542 GCF_001652005.2 Ceratina calcarata
TCCTTATCAGCGGGAAATGACTTCAATAACTGTGAGAATGATGTCGAAAATTACAGTAGCATGAAGATTGTAGAAGACATCAACGAAATACTCAGTTATAGTGTACTTAGTACCAATAGTTCATTTTTCTGAATTTAGGAATAAAATTATTGTGTACATAAGTGGATGGATAGTAAAGAAACTACAAAAAAGCATACAGTGCCTGAAGTGTGTTAGTCATTTGCACGAGAATAATCCCACTAGTGAACATACATTAATAAACGCGCAAAATCGTGATAGCTTAATGTACCCCTCTCGCGATGTAATTAATATTTGTGAGAGAATTATGTTATTGTATGAAATTAAAGATCACTTACAGAATTTTATTGCAATGCGCAATTCTGCTTTACGGCACCTTAATATACAGAATTTATTTCAAGGTTTAGTAGAACATTCGAATAATCAGTCAGCACTGATGAATCATAGAATGCATTTAGTGAAATGTATAATTAATGAATACATGAAAGTAAGGGTACATTATATATGCATGATAAGAAGTAGAG
>NW_017157567.1:1032-1894 GCF_001652005.2 Ceratina calcarata
GTGCTGAATCCTATGGAAACAGTTGTGTAAAAATAGAAAATAAATTTGTATCATATAATGTAATGTGTGATTTACTATGCAAGAAACAATCCTCCCGACGTAATGGCTAACAATACTGTTAATAGAGCGAATTGAAAATGACGAAAACTATTTACACTTTCCAAATGTTAAACTCTGCGTTGAAATGTCAAGCTCACATTTCAATTGTATTGCCACTGTACGTACTTTTACGTGTAGACCATTCGAATAATATGCTTATCTTCCATTAAAAACAAGAAAAGATGGACGGGCATAAGGCAACAAAAATAGAAACAGTACTTTGTGAAAATATAAAAGTTTAATCAGTCCTCTTACAAACACCGAAACACAATTTAATCAATGACGAATCAATCTCTCCGCCTTCGATAGTCCATTAACTTCGGCCAACTCAGGCACCGCGCACGTGATGATTTATTGTTCCTCCTTCCCGACGGTGGATCGTCCGCGTATGCCTCCGTAAAGAATAAAAAACAGTTTCAAAATTATAAGAGTGAAGTACTGAAATTTGCACCATCGACATACATACAAGTGTTGATTCATTATTGTTCCTTCCAGGCACCGAATCCTCTGCATATGCTCCTGTAAAAATTAAAAACGGTTTTAGAATTATAAAGAGAAAGTACTGAAAGAATAAAGGCTGTGTTACCAACGTACTTAGAGATCTTGATTCATTATTGCTCCTTCCCATAACTGAATTCTCTGCATATGCTCTTGTAAAAATTAAAAACGGTTTTACATTTATAAACAGAAAGTACTGAAAGAATAAATGCTGTGTTACCGACGTACTTACAGGTCTTGATTCATAATTGCTCCTTCCCATAAC
>NW_017157568.1:0-242 GCF_001652005.2 Ceratina calcarata
ATGAACAATCCTTGCAACAATACGAATCTATCATAAAAATATGAAAGTGGTATCCTCCCGATTTCTATGTGAAAAAATTATTTTTAGCACTTTTTTATTTTTGACGGTTACATTTTGCAAGAGAAAAATTTGAAAAAATTCTCAGCATGTTCAGCCACACTATGAACATGTCAGAACTTTCTCAAACTTTTCGCAAGGCGCTAAATAAGGAAAAACCTCAAAAAACTGATTTTTCGAATTTT
>NW_017157569.1:0-242 GCF_001652005.2 Ceratina calcarata
TTCGAAGAATTCATTGTCGTGTGAGAAGGTATCGTATGCGTACCGTCGTCTGCGAGGGCTCTCGCTAGACGAAGTTAGTCCGCTTTGTGACGTAGAAGGAGTTCCGTCTCCTAGCTGGATTTCAGTCGGCTGTTCGCTGCGTATTATTAGATCCTAATTTCCAGTGCAATATATCGGTGAAGATGTGTTGCACCGAGAGGATTTCTCTCTTCCCCTCGATTCTAAATAATCGAGAGATACTC
>NW_017157570.1:0-242 GCF_001652005.2 Ceratina calcarata
TAACGTTCAAAGAAGCCGAGGAATTCGGGGACGCACTTAATAAGTGCGTTATGAGTTACATTGAAGCGCGAAGGATGAAATCTCTCGCATACGTGCAACCCGGATTCCTGTCCTTTTTTCGCAAGAACGGCGGAATCCTCCTCGCCTGTGACAAGGAGGCGACAGTGAAGTGGCTGAAGGTGGCGATTAAATTCGTCAAGGTCAGAGGTGGATGCGAGCTTCGGGTGGAGGAACGAGAAGCT
>NW_017157571.1:0-242 GCF_001652005.2 Ceratina calcarata
TAGTTATAGGATTTACTGATAGCTTAAGTTTGTTCAGAAAGCAATTTCCTGATAGTAAAGAAAAAGGTGCTTTTAAATTAACTACATTATTTACTTAGAATTACTAGAATTTATCTATAAAAGATGCGTACAATGCGATATGTGATGTAATACTACTAGAAAAATTAGTTCGTAAGTTTATTTCATATGATGATTTAGTACAAAATACAAAAAGTGTTATTTCTCTTACACAATCTATGGAT
>NW_017157572.1:0-242 GCF_001652005.2 Ceratina calcarata
ACCCGGTCGCAGACGCGCTCTCAAGAATCTCCGCAGTGAACGTCCCAGTAATCGTTAGCACGGAGAACTCTCAGGAGAACAAAGCAGCGACGACGAGTTAAAAGATATAGTAAGAGATGAGACGAGAATAAAACTTCAAGCCTTCACTCTACCAGGCACGAAAACTCCGCTATAGCGAACATATATATGAGCGAACGGACGACACAATTAAACCCTACGTGCCGAAGACATTACGAAAAAGA
>NW_017157573.1:0-242 GCF_001652005.2 Ceratina calcarata
CTTACGTTTCATCCGAGGTTTTTTACACTCTAACGAGAATGGTTCATAATAATGCCCCATGTTCAGAAATAAACCTACTTAAAAAGAATAGATCTCGAATTATGATAGACAAATGGAGAGAGAGGCTGAGCGAGGAACCTCTCGCTTCTCATCCCCTTATCTTAGCTGTCATCCCTCTACTATCACGATGGATTGGAAGAAAACATGGTAGGCTCTCCTTCCACTTAACTCAGATCCTAACC
>NW_017157574.1:0-242 GCF_001652005.2 Ceratina calcarata
CCCCGTTCTACGTCCCATCGTTTCATAATCTTACATAATCTCCTATAGGCGCGACGCAAAGCCGCACTCGACAACGTTTCTACGAATTACGTTCCAGTTTTTATCATAATACAATCAGTTTTCATGAAATTCTTTTTTTAATAATTATACTTCTTATTTTCATGAATTTTTTTGTTTTACTATCGATTGCTATTTTTGTTTTTTCATTACTAGCAATTTGATACACAAGGGTGTCCCCAAAA
>NW_017157575.1:0-242 GCF_001652005.2 Ceratina calcarata
TATTATCTTCGATAGGATTATTAATTATGATTTAATGGTTTAACACTTTTATTAAGGTCACAATGGATATATGTCGATTATAATTAAAGTATAACAATTTGACTCTTACTCGCACTTTAGCGTTGACACGTTGAAATATTATGTGTTTCACTGACTGACTTGCGTTGATTTAACTTGATGATGATGATTTTTGAGCCACGTATAACATGTATGCAACGTCTACTATACCACTCTCAACGTGT
>NW_017157576.1:0-242 GCF_001652005.2 Ceratina calcarata
TAGTAAATGATGTATAATGATAATTTTGATAAAATTAAATTTGGTAGGAATTGTGAGGAAAAAAGTCGCTTTTCCTCAGCTATTTTTTCTAGCCTTGTAATGAGAATTTAAGCAATTTTTTTTGTAGGTTTATTTTGTAACTATATGCTGAAAGTTTCATCACTTAAACGTTGGTCACTTACCCTGCAATATAACATGTAAATGTGTGTACGAAACTTCTTCACACGAAACTTAAGTTACAA
>NW_017157578.1:0-1016 GCF_001652005.2 Ceratina calcarata
GCGGGACAAAATACTGAGTACGGCCCTTGCAAATTTTTCACAGGGTATAATTCGCGGATCAAATACTGGAATACGGTCCACTGCACGATATAATCGATCTTCCTCGTCTCGAGTTGCACGCCATATTTCGTATGCGGACATTTCATTTGGAATTCGTCGTGTCACATTTGGGGTAGAACTTTGAGTGGGTAAGGGAGCAAAGGAAAGCCTACGCCCTACTGCGGGGGCTGTAGGAGGTACTGGAGGTGGTACAGAGTTAGCTGTTTCTTGGAGAGATTAACGGGTCTCCGTTTGACGGGCCTCCGTTGGCTGAGGAGTAGTGATAGGAGAGCGTATCATTTTGATAGTATGGTCAAGTTATCGGTACGTTTACAAGTTAAATCAAGATATCGCACTTCTGACACCAATTTTTGTTACGTCCTGACTACGGGTTCTTGCCTTTATTTAAAGTGCTTAAGCACACCTTGACCTAACTATCTATTTTAAGGGAATAGATAGTCGATATAAAAGGATTGACACGAGATTTCTATAACAATGTATATTCTTTAATGTTTAATGCACGGTTACATACCAGCTGCTTCTTAGTTCAGCCTAATCAGCGGTTCGGGTGTCAATGGCCTTTATGCTGACACTAGTCACTTCGCGATACTACGTATTTATTTCTATACTGGACTTCTCGAGTTCCCAGCGGTTTCTAGGCAATGCGTTCGTCCCTCGGGTAAGCCGTTTAAGAATCTTGTGATTCAGGGAATCAGCTGAACGATGCTTTGAGACCGATGAGGACTCGGACAGAGTCGCGGGTTAAGAGACGAAAAACCGAACTGTCATACAGGCCCCGATGGCCAAGCTTTATAGCCGAAAAGCTAAAGAGTCAGCATCCTAATTTTCTTTAATCATTTCGACATGTCCTGGTCTTCGTATGCATCTCGAAATGCCTTAATTATGTCGAAACGCTTAGTCGCCGTTTCGACATGCTCTACATTTCGAGCGCATCTCGAACCGATGACCTAATGTGT
>NW_017157578.1:1130-2141 GCF_001652005.2 Ceratina calcarata
CTCTTAGATCGTGTGATCGAATTCCGATCACGATCAATATAATAGCGGTATTTCTAAATTTAGAAATCTCTGTTCGTGTGCGTGCCGTATATTTGTATTTCTTCGCTCGGGACTCTTACGAGTCAACCGAGCGGCTAGCGGCTTAAGGGATTAACTATTGTCTTCGCATTTCTACTATTTGATGTTCCGAATTCTCGGAACATCGAATTCCCAGCGATTGACGATACCGTCAATCTTCCAGGAATAAATTGCGAAGTTTCTAGAAGTGCATGTGACTCATGCGGAACCTTCTTATTTAACCCTTTCGCGACGGATGCCGTGTATATACGGCAGTCACCTAGTGCATCACAGCGGCTGACGCCGTGTATATACGGCAGCCAATTTTTGGTCCACAGGGGCTGACGCCGCTTATACACGGCACCACTTATCTTACTTACTCATTTTTATTTAGGCGAAAAGTAGCAAAGTATGGTACAGGTGCGTCGTCGCGAAAGGGTTAATCCCGAATTTCTAACAGTTACCTAATATCGGGCCTTGTGCGCGATGGTCACGCCTGTGAGCATTCGTTGCAAGGAGTATGCTTCTATACTTTAGTTTATCAGCCTCCGTGAATACAAGATCATCGGGAATTCGTTTGAAGATTAATTCGTACAATCCCGGTGTTCTTTTGTATTTCACGCCGTCAATGATAATATTATCCTCTCCATCGACATCAAACTGTTTGTTTCCAAACATTAAGCCATTATTATGGACATATACACCATATACATGGTCTATAACATTAATATTGTCTTGTCCTCGAAAAATCTTCATATACTCTTGTGCCAATGGACCAAAATGACTACGAAGTGTATCTTGCCCTTCGCTCGTCTGCAGCTCCTGTCTGACAGATGTTGAGAAAGATTCCGGAGAAGTTTCGTAAACGACATCATCTCCGAGAATAGTGGGGATTGTAGGTTGTATCGACGTGTCCATTAGGATGTCATGAGCCGATGATATAATAGGAGTAGA
>NW_017157579.1:0-242 GCF_001652005.2 Ceratina calcarata
ATATTTTAATGATCGAAAATCATCATTTTGTTAATATGATTTCCGACAATAGCTTGACATAATACAATATCATTTAGGATACGTAATATTGAATATCTACAAGCATATGTGTAGGTATATTATACGTTAATTAATGGAAAGACGAAAGTACATGCAAAATCTGTAGAATGAATTAATGGCAAATCGGACTCAGTAATATTGCAATTTTAAATTGCGAGTTGAAACAATTAATTATTTTTTAC
>NW_017157580.1:0-242 GCF_001652005.2 Ceratina calcarata
TTTACCTCCTCCAATTCACCCTCTCCCCACTTCCATTTCTCTCTTTTCCCGTTCCTTCCTCTATTGAAAACCAATACCTTTGTCTTTTCTCTGCTCAGTATGAGCTTTCGGTCCCTCAAGAAAATCCTCATCGTTCCTAGCATATCCAGCATTGCCTCCCTGTTCTTTGCCAATATAACCAGGTCGTCTGCATATGCCAGCGACCAGATTCTCTCCTTTCCAATCTTTATCCCTCCTACATT
>NW_017157581.1:0-242 GCF_001652005.2 Ceratina calcarata
AAACGGATTTAACTGGCTACGCAGACGATACTATAATAGTAGCATCAGGCAGGAACTTTCAAAGGGCGCTTACTCCTGCAACAATAGCTGTCAACCTGGTTGTTAAAAAAATCAAGGAAATGGGACTAAGAATAGCCATGCACAAAACGATAATCACTTGTTACCATAACGCAAAAACTAAAATTCCAGACAAAGATAAATTTATGACAATTGAAGGTACGCAAATAAAAATGAATAAAGAA
>NW_017157582.1:0-242 GCF_001652005.2 Ceratina calcarata
TCCCAAGTATCTCGTAAACCTTCGCATGCGTGTAGCTGTTATCTAGGATCGATCTCTACAAGAAGCCGTTATAGCGTTCGGGAAAAGTCTCAAGGCTCGTCGCTAATTTCCCGATGACTTCGTACCGAGCTTTTGCTTGTTAAAATTTACAACGTCGTATGTCGGTGTAAACCAGCGCGGGGGTGGGCCGTCTCTTAAAGTAGTTGCGGGATTCAATTTTGAGAATTAAATTTAAGCTGCAC
>NW_017157583.1:0-242 GCF_001652005.2 Ceratina calcarata
AATTAAAGAAAGCTCTTTATGGATTGAAACAATCAGCAAGATGCTGACTTCAAACTTTTGAGAAAGCATTAATTGAAATTGGTTTTCGAAATTCACAAGTTGATCACTGTATTTATATTTTAGATAAAAATGGTATATTGAAAAATATATATGCTGTGCTTTATGTTGATGACTTAGTTATTGTTACTGCCAATAAAGACACAAGGAATAATTTCAAAATTTATTTAAAAATCAATTTACCA
>NW_017157584.1:0-242 GCF_001652005.2 Ceratina calcarata
GTTCGTATCAAGTCTTTGACTGTACTGTGTGTTCGTTCAAGGGAGCCGTTCGATTGGGGATGAAAAGAGGTTGTTTTTACGTGTTGTATTTTGAAGGCTTGCTCAAAAATTACCATAAGCTTACAGACAAAATTAGCTCCTTGATCTGTCAAAATTTGTTGTGGTGCAGAAAATATATATACATAGAGATCCAGTAGTTCAGGAATAATGGTGGTGGCTTGCTGATCTCTGAGAGGAATGAG
>NW_017157585.1:0-242 GCF_001652005.2 Ceratina calcarata
ATCGTGAGGGACTTACGTCTCCGGTCAAGCGTCGGCGAATTAAAACTCAAGCCAGCAGACCGGCTGAGCTATCTCAGTCTCACGGTATCTAAAATGCTGAATGCGAACAGACGGAATTACTCTACGTCTGATTATCGCAGTTTAGACTATAAATTCGTCAGCGGAAATACTTCCGCTGCACGAATAGGCCCTGTTCGAGCAATGCAGGCTTGACCGCCGTAAAATTGCGTGCGAGAGAGAGT
>NW_017157586.1:0-242 GCF_001652005.2 Ceratina calcarata
TAATTTTCGTGTTACTAGTACAGTATGTTGTATAAATGCCGGTGAGAGTAGTTTATTAGATATAAAAACAAATTTAGGTTTATCTGCTAGTACACACACGGCTAACTATGCATATAATTTTGATAAAAATAGTAGGAAGAGAAAGTTACAAGGTACAACTACAGATTGTAAAAAACGTCGATTAAGTTTAAAAAATGATTGAGAACAATTAAGAAAAATTAATGAAAATCTAGAAGGTCCTA
>NW_017157587.1:0-242 GCF_001652005.2 Ceratina calcarata
AACAGAAATACCCACAGATTGATAAAGAGGCTCTAGCAATTGTTTGGGCTGTTCACAAATTCTTCCACTATCTATATGCACGGCATTTTACTCTGATTACAGATCATAAACCCCTTGTACAAATCCTGCATCCAGAGAAGTATTTGCCCGTTCTATGCATCAGCCGAATGGCGAATTATGCCGACTGTCTGGCGCATTTCGATTTCACCGTAGAGTTTAAGAAAACCAAGGCGAACGCCAAC
>NW_017157588.1:0-242 GCF_001652005.2 Ceratina calcarata
GCTGCGCCATCATTTAAATGCATTAACTTGCAGGATCATTTATTTTGTGTCAGAAATAGGCATGGGAAAAGGAATGAGACATAAAATATTCATGCTACTATTTTCTTTCCTAGTCTTAAAAAAATATGGGTGTAAGCTCGTCGTAACATTCGTTATTCACAAAAAAATCTGGATTCTACATTATCCTTAAATAATTTTCAACAGAAGTCTGTGTCAATTATTATGTGCCACTATTATTAAGT
>NW_017157590.1:0-242 GCF_001652005.2 Ceratina calcarata
CATTAATCTTAAACAATGGTCTTACAATCCCGTATAGAAATTAATGAATAAATAATTCATGCAAGCATTTACTACGCTGTTATTAAAATAAAACTGCCTATCATTTATCTTCATTGTTAATTCATAGACTCTTAATGTTCAATAATTGATAAGTTATTATCGATTTATTCAAACTATTATCTTTTCGCTTGTCAAGCCCGCTTATCTTTAATCTGGCGGTATTTGGAACACCTTAACTGATC
>NW_017157592.1:0-242 GCF_001652005.2 Ceratina calcarata
TGACATCGAGCTGCACATGGAATCTAACAGGAATCGATTTTGTTAAGAAGTGAAATTAAAGTCTCTTCCGTCTAAAAATTGATGTTATAATTGAGAAACGATTGTACAATATTGACATCAACTTGCACATGGAATCTAGCAGAAAAATAAAAATTGATGTTATCATCGAGAACTGATTGTAAAATATTGACATCGAGCTGCACATGGAATCTAACAGGAATCGATTTTGTTAAGAAGTGAAA
>NW_017157593.1:0-242 GCF_001652005.2 Ceratina calcarata
GCTGTGATGATATTGGAACATTTCGGTTAAATATTTAAACGTGTCACGGGAAATTCTTCGCGATCATAGATATAAAAAGAATTTGCTGTCTTCACTTTTCTCTCCGATCACATTTCCAATTGATAACCGTTTAGATTAATTAATGATTGATCCGGAGGTGAAAATTATTTAGTTTCTACGACACGCGAGCCGTGTGGCTTATTGGGTAGTCGTGCTTCGCTACTGAAACGTTTCATCAAAAC
>NW_017157594.1:0-242 GCF_001652005.2 Ceratina calcarata
AACTTTCCAAATGCAACACTGCCTTTCCACGTAATGGTTAGCAGCCTCAACCAGGCAGCCTCTACGATCTCGTAGATCACTGCTGATCTCTAAGTGTGATCGCGGAAACACTTTGATAATTTGTCGCGATAAGAAGGAAAGAAAACGGTTAGTTGACTTACGTCGATGATTTTGAACTAAAAGGGATAATTGCCGGGCCGAAGTACAATGAAAAACACAAATTACAACGAGTGCAATCGCAA
>NW_017157595.1:0-242 GCF_001652005.2 Ceratina calcarata
CAAACGGTCAGCTCGATTTTTATGTAACTGCCTATTTGGATTTTCGAATTGTTTAAAATAACAGAGTGGCCGTTAACATTCGAGGCAACAAATAGTCACCTTTAAGATGGCTGTTGCACTAAATGTATGCATTATTTGACAACGCTGTAAATACGGTTAAACATACAGATTTATGTATATCGCAAAATGAATTGTGACTATGAAGATGATAGTGATAAGCAATTTTTGCAAAGCAAAAAATG
>NW_017157596.1:0-242 GCF_001652005.2 Ceratina calcarata
ATAAAACGGTCACCGCGACCTGAGCCTAACGGGATAGCCTCGATAAACTTTGGCTACGTTTCGACCACTCCTAGTCTCCTACTCTAGTAACTGTGGACGTATACCGAAACCGAACTGTCTTACGATTAGACAGGATGAACATAATCGGGAGGACTCGAATTTTGTCACTTTAAAATTTTATAGGTAGTTTTTAATAATAATAGGAATTTATAGTAACAAATTCAACATGCTAGCATCGTTTC
>NW_017157597.1:0-242 GCF_001652005.2 Ceratina calcarata
ATTTTTTGCGTTACATGCAGTTGCCCATGTACTTGGAAATAGTCATCTAGTCAAGTCATATCTTTGATTCATACGAGTGTCATCGTTTCTGTCAAAAATTCTATGTGTATCTGAAATTTTTTTAATTATTGCTTCGCTAGGAGACATTTGTCGCGCCGCATATGGACATTTAATTTCAACGATGCTGTCGTCTCCAATAATGCCATCAGGCGTCGCGCCAAAATATGGGTATTCGCTGTCAA
>NW_017157598.1:0-242 GCF_001652005.2 Ceratina calcarata
CGCGCGGTCACGCTCTGGCATAAGTATATTGTACGAAGCGGGAATTTGTAATCAAATTTGTAATCGGTAGATGAAATTACCAATCGACGAGAAACAAGGCGAACCGAGTCCCGACCAAGGGCCGATTGAGGAGATACCTCCACCCGAGCCACCAGCCGGGCCGGAGAACGACAACGAAAGCTTGGAGGGCGACTACGAAGAACCGACACACGAGCTCCGACTACGCGTAGCCGAACATCGAA
>NW_017157599.1:0-242 GCF_001652005.2 Ceratina calcarata
AACCGATCACTTGAGCCACGCAACTTGTGATCGCTAGCGGTAGTGGTGTAAAGTAATCACTAAGCCGTTCATTATCGCCAGTAATGTTGTAGCAATCGATCGACCTAATATTTTTTCTAATTGGGTAAATGTGGCCCCAACCCATGTTGCGCCCATTATCGTACTCAGCGACGGAAAGGCACCAATTTGATATGAAGCAGGCACAAGTACCCATTTACTGAGTAAAAATGCTTTAGCCGTTT
>NW_017157600.1:0-4453 GCF_001652005.2 Ceratina calcarata
TTTTCAATGTTCAATATTTATCTCAATTAAGGAGCCGATATTATGTTCGAACCTCAAAGTCTGTATGTCTGATGGGACCGTGCCACGCGCAGAACCACACGAAAGGCAACGAGCCGTGGTTGGCCCGACTAGCGGGAGCTCGATACAATCTTGTCCCGCCGCGAAATTTCGCAATAAATACCAGGGAACTTTTCGAGGAGCAATGGGTGCGCTCTAGCCACTGCTCGGCTCTCCTCTATTGTTGTCACGGATAGTGCACGCTGCACACATCGACGTTACCCGGCCCCAGGCTGCGTACACGACAATGGAATACTTAGATCCACCCCTGTTTAGACCACCCTCACGGTATTCCCCATTGTCTCATGATTTATGTGCCGTGGTCGCGGTGTCAACAGGGTATTGATTAAAATACACACACGTACCGGACACCGGCCAGCCTCGAGTACGTACGTACGTACGCCGGATTTATGCACACGAGCTACGATGGACGGGAAACATCGTTGTCCCTCGTTGTAAATCGACCGGTCGATCGTGTCAGCTCCGTGTTAAAAAGGGCGATCGACGTGCCATCGACGAATCGTTTAACACAGGGCTCGGACAGGGAGCGATCCTTCGGGAGTTCCCTCGTTGCTTCACGAAATTCCTCCGATCCGTTTAGCCGGCCTTGCTATTTGGATTTGCTGCTTTCGAATTCCTCGTTTATTATCGAGCGAAAAATTGATCGGGACTTTCGTCAACTCGAGATTAATAATAGAGGTGATATACTAAACTCGTGCCTCGGAAAGTGCTAAAAGTCCTATTTCATTTCAGCGCCTCTCATAAAACTCCCAAATACAATTCGGCCGAACCACCTCGAGAAACATCTCACCCCAGGAACGAACATTTAATCTCACCGGTCTCCGCGCCCCTCGCCCCGGTTTCATCCAGGCTCGCGAGAACCAGCCGACAATATCGAGTCTCGCGACGAGATAAACTCGCCCTTTCGAGGAGGCTGCCACGGGGATATTCGCCGCGACGAAGTGACTCGTTACCTTAAGAGAGTCATTTTCCCTGTCCCTGCCGCTCCTCTATTTTTTTTTTCTCTCTCTCTCCCTTCCATCCAGCCGCCCGTCCCGCGACTTTTCACCCTCTCGAGTCAGCGGGTCGCGTAGCCGGGAGCGCGCGTCAGCGTCCCCTGCCCCGGCCGCGCCGTTCCCGGCGCAACGTTTTATTTATTATCCGGGCTTATCCCAGCGACAGACCGCGCGCGCGGCTAACTTTTCCACCGGTGGTGCTCGGCGAACCGGCTCGCACGGTATTTGGTGCGTGAATCCGCGTATTCATCGCCACGCGCTCCCCCTTTTTTTCCCACCCTCTATCTAACTTTCCTTTCTCCGTACTCTCGAGCCAACCGCCTCCACGCCCCTTACCCCTCCGGGGGATCCGCCGCGCGGCGCTTCCTCGCGTTTTCGCGTGCCTCCGCGCCATGCGACGCCTTTTGACGGTCCACTAATTGCGGCCGCGGATGAAAGACGACGGTGAACACGCGACGATGAATCGTCTATCTCCCCCTTCCGGTCATGGGTACATATCCTCGTTCGAGTATTTTTTTTTTTTTTTTTTTTACTTCACGTGTTCGAAGGGTTACGTTAGTTCATTCGCGAACCGCATTCATCGCGTACAGCCAACCAAAAAAATGTATTCATACTTAAAGCGACAGAGTTCCATGCAGGGTATGCAGTGACTATTAACAGTACATCTTTTTAATACGATTATACAGAGTTTCGATTTGAAGTAACATTTTTATAGACTGTTGCACAGAGTGTTTCAGTATTGAGGATATGAACGTGGAGGGGGTGATTATGAATGAAAAATGAGGTCAAGGGGAAGAAGTAATGTTTTCTCTTTTAGGGATTATTGTCGTGAAAATGGATTGTGAATTTCAGCATAATCTTGATGCAGACTGTATATTGTACGTTTGTAATTAATAATAAAATGTTCTGAAACTTTTCTTGCTTGGACGTTTTTGCAAGAAACCATTTTATTTATTAATTAATTATTGACGCTGGGGGAAATAATTTTATATAAAAGTTGTAAGCACTGACGTGTTCTACAAAAAAGATTCTATGCATTTTCAACAGCAAAATAAAATTAAATGTATTTCTCAATACCTAGATTAAAATAGTTTTGATTTTGAGGCGTGAAAATAGAAATCCAGCATTGAAAAATGCAATAAGGCATAGATTCAGTAGTATTTTTTAGTCTTATCCCGATAGGGGAAATTAATAGAATTAAAAACGGGCCAAGAATCATTATCCCAAACTATAGTGATACTATTTAATGAGAACAGTGGGACTCTGATAAAATTAAGTAGGTCCGGGCGTTGAACTTGTAAATAGGTAGAAGCTCGACTAATTCGTTAAGGCTGGAGACCAGAAATCCCTAATAGGACGGCGAAGTAACGAAGGATAAATCGTGATCATTATACGAGGCAGCGTGAACGAAACTGTTAATATTCCATAGCGGGACTGGGCAGCATAGAGCGAGGGAGGAATAGCGCTGGATGCAGCTAGCGAGTTGAAAGCCTATAACGCATCAGGTATTCCTCAGGCCCTGCTAATGCGTAAATGCGTATTAATAGTGTATCACTGGCAGAGACGAAAGATGAACGCGTTAAATGGGACAATGAAAATAGCCACAGGAATATTTCGTTGTCTTATACGCATATTCCATTTCTTGCAGTTTGTCCATTAAATTAATTCTTCTATTATTATTCATACTCCTATTTTTTCTTGCAGTTTGTCGATTAAATTCATTCTGACTTAAGAATATTTTACAGTTGAAATAACGTCAATTTCGAGGATATTATTTAAGAAGTAATAAAAAGTATGCAAAAGTAAAGATTATACGACATGTAGACAGTTTGCAAATCACGTACAGTTCAACAAAAAATTACCTAAACTGTATTAGAATATTAGAAATTATGCGTTAAAAATTCCTTATGACTGGGAAGAAGAGTTTTATAAACTTTGCTTCTCTGTAATTATCATTTTTTTCTAAAATTTCATTGCTTTAAATATTGGACACAGCTTTTTATTAAATCTGAAACTTTTGGCAGAGATCTGACGGCTCATGAGAGCTTAACTTATTTCCAATATTCTCATGTGTACTCACCGCGGTGGAGGACTTGGTTGAACGCACTGGTTATGATTCGTAGTTCGGAGTTGAGCGACTCGCCGAGCTGAAACAGACGGAACGGGTCACTTTTTAACGTATCGAACACGATGGTTCTCGAATCGCGTTGCCGTCCCTTTCGTCCGTGCCTTAATACGTTTTCCATCGATTTCCCATGAAAAGTCGCGCGGTGGGGGAGGCAGGGCCTCGCTAAGTGCATCGCATAAAGAGGCGAAGGCGAATAGTCGTTTCGAAAGTTCCGCACTGGCCGCCATTAAAGGTAACCGTAAAAGCCAACTAAAACCGGCCGGCAACTCTCTAAAGTAACGATAAATAATAAAAGCTCATCCAGGTATCGCGGTCGGATCAAGAGTTCCGTCGCGTCGTATCCGGCTGATGGAATCCTCCATCCACGGTCGTCGCCGATCGTACGCGGCCACTCTTTTCTTTCCCATCCATCTTCGTTTCGCCTCGCTACGGTTCTGCGCTTAAGCATCTCGTTACCGGAAGTTCCGGAGCCATCGCTACTTTACGAGTGTCATTGTTGGCTACGGGCACCGTTCAGAAATTCATGGCGCTCCACGGGCTATACGTTATTTAAGCACGCGGCCGCGGTGCCTCGCGGAGGAGGTGTTAATACGAGCGAGGGTTTACTTTTACTGGATCGCTGCAGCTCGGATGATTGGCCGCGTGTAAAAAGTATTTTATCCTGATTTGAAAGCTTCGGAATTGGTACTGCTTGTAACAGCTTTTAGAGATTTCGGGATTTAAAAGTGTAAAGCGCTCGGGATTTTATTTATTAACCTAACGTGCAAGCTCGTTCGTTTTAAAAACTACGTCGGTGCATCATATTTATCTGCTTTTAAACTTTCATTGTAACGTCCATATTTCTCCTGTAAAAAAAAAAACATTCACGAAACCGGCTATAGAAGTTCTTTGCGCGGAAGGTGCAACGATATTTGAATGATTTCCATCGTACAATAATTCCGACGCGATCATTAAAACCAGTCCTCGTAATTCCCATCGCCGGGGACAAACGGGTTGAAACCTGGGCCGATAAATCCATCCGTGAAGCAACGAGTGTCTCGCGAAAAGGTAAGTAAGTATGTACACACGAAAGGGAACAGGCGCGAGCGAAAATATCCGGGAGCTCATTTAGCCCCTACGGATTGTTCGAGCGTCGTCGACGGGGCGCACGCTGGCACCGACTCATTTGGATCTCATCCCTCTGCAGACACCCCCGGGGTATAATCCGTTTGAATTACACCCGTCAACAACGCCTACTCTTCCCTCGCCTCTC
>NW_017157600.1:5202-5385 GCF_001652005.2 Ceratina calcarata
GGCTGGCCCGTGCCACCGAAATTCCTTATTGTCCTCACACTGATTCACTCTTACATCGACATGACGCTCGTTGAAGTTCGTACATAATATGATAGAATTATTATTTGATGTACAGTCCTGTTCGTTAAGGTTGTATGAACCCTTACATAAAAACAATGACAAAGCATTGAAATTTTAACAGTT
>NW_017157600.1:6251-14547 GCF_001652005.2 Ceratina calcarata
TTACGACTACTAAATTTGATTTATTTCACGAAATTACTTTTCATTATAAATTTTGACTTACGCATTGTTTTTACGTTCAGTTAGCGAAATCATGCTCAGCTGAGTAAAAATTAGGACGTTCACCTTATATGACTCCTCAACGCGTTCCTTAAATTATTTTAAACATGTTAAAAGTGAAATTCTGAACCGTGTCTCTTAATGTACCCGTACAGTTTTTTATCCTTTTTGCGAGCGTTTTATGGTCGCGGATTTTACGCTACTAAGGATCGTGAAAAAAGAGGATGGAAGTTCGAAAATTTATTCGACGCTGCGCGGCAAAACCGGGGAATCGTTGCCGCGCGACGAGCGGTTTTTCACTAGGAACCTGTGCTCACGGCTTTTCTTCCGGTCGCCGTGCCGTTAATCCCCCGGCGAGCAGTGATTTTGGGTAATGATTTGGAAACAATCCGCGCGAGGATTTTTGTGTCATTAGCAAACGGGAACAGTATACTGGGGAAATTACGGTTCGCCAACAGGAACAGCATTTCGGTTTTTGACGAACGCGCCTCGGCGATGTTAACCAACGAAACTAGCCGCGCTGAATAATTTCGGGGCAATTTTTCAATCAGACTCAGGTGTTCCCGTAATGCCATTAGTGTAATAGTACCTGGTGTGTGATTAATACCACTTGGTACATGGTTCCTCTGGTTTCAAAAATGCAGTTCTGTTCGTATGATGAGGTCTGAGTTTAATTAACCGGAATGAAAAAGAATGGAAGAATTGGGAAATATTAAAGTTTGCACTTGAATATTATCTTTTAATGGAATTAATTATATACAAATTGTGTATATTTATAAGGAAACTGAATGAGTAATAAAAATGAACACTGCACGAATGAATAAAAATATAGAAAATATCAAATGTTTATGTGCACTTGAACATTATTTTTCTATGGAATTAATCATATGTGAATTCTGTGCATTTATAAAAAAAACTAAATGTATAATAAAAACGAAGTCTGCATAAAATGTATAAAAATATAGAAAATACTAAAAGCAGAATGCATATTGCGATATTAAATGATAACAGAAACGGTGTTTGAAATTCGTTTTCTAAACTGGTATCATAGACATTTTATTGCGCATAAAAATCCGCATTCTATTTATATGTTTTTTATTGAGTGCTATCAATGCTAATATTTTAGAGATCAAGTATTTGCAAATATTTGCAAATATTTGGAAATGTTAGGTAATGTGAGAAATTGTCAGTACTATATAATAAATACACTTTGCAGAAAATGCTTGGGAATTTACTCTAAATTCTACTATCGCTTATTGAAAAAAGGCGGAGGTCGTGTTAGAAAAAAAAGCAGCGTGGAACGAGGCGATGTTTTGATAAATAGTCGGAGTAAATCGGGGGTGGCTGGGTGTGTTGAACTATCGCGCTAGAAATCAGAAGCATGAACGCTTGTTTCCTGGCGTTTGTTGCTTCAGAATCGCGGGCTTTCCAGTTTCTTCTAGCGGAACACCGCCCCTGTTCACGAACGGGAAGAGGAGAGAAACAGCGAGAGGAGAAAATGTGAGGATGCGGAACGAGCCGGTGAAAGAGAAACGTTTCCTTCGAAACTTCGAAATTTATTCGCGGAACAACCGCAGTACTCGAGCCTCGGTGTCTGCTCGATAATAACTGTTCCACAATAAGAATGTCGCCAATAAAATCTTCTCTTCCTATTCCTTTCCTCGTTTTCATTTTGCTTATGAATTTCAGTCTACTTTCATTATCAGAAACAAGTAGCTTGTTGTATGATTTCGGTTTTGAATATTAATATACATTAATTGTTTCGAAATAATCAAATGATTTTATTCATGCTTTTTAATAATCACACTTTCTCCTTTCTATGAATTTTCAAGATAAATCGGTTTTTATCAGCTTACCTGAACCATTAACGAGATCGCGACCAACCCTTGGCTCTTGTGCTTCGCCTCGCTCATATTGTGATACAGTTCCGCGTTGAATCCGTACACTTGTATCTGCAACAAAAAGGGAGGAAGGCAGTCAGCGGCTGCGGAACGTCAGAAAGTGGGCAGGATTTATTCGGCCGCGTGTCTCGTGCCGTATTTCCCAGGCTGCAATTACGCCGACAAATTTGGTGTTCGCGCGAGCGCCGGCGGGACGCGAACAGAAGGGCGTCGGTTTCGTGGCCGCTCTGCGGCACGGCGATGCGCGTGTACGGGGGCACACGAAATCGTCTTGCCGAAACGCGCGTTGTTCCGCCGCTCACGAACGAATTAATCGCCGAAAGATTTCAAAGAGCCCGATCCCCTTTCATTGCCTGCTTCCGCCTGATCCCGTACATCACGAGAATTAATCCTTTGCCGCAACACGATTGTTTCCCTCGATTCCCTGTGTTCGTGCGCCGAGCGTACGCGCTTCAACTCGGCGTCCGTTTGCGGACGCTGCAATTTTTGCGGTTCAACAGAGTTTCAAAGAAAATAATAGCGCTTGTTTCAGAGAGGCGCGGAGTTTTGGGGGAAATTTTGGAAACTGGTCATACAAAATTTTAGAAAACAGAATGTACTGAAAATGAATAATTATTATAAGAAACAAGTAATTTCGACCCCCCTCCCCTTTGTATATCTAGTGTTAATCATTCTGATACACTCAGATCTGTCCTAATGCCATACAATTATTTAGAGTTTATTTGGTTAAACGACGTTTTATCAATGATATCTGCTCGATTTAAAGTTGAACCTTCACCTAAGTACCCTTTTCTGTATCTGCTTCGAATATCGTTCGAGCCAATAACTGTGAAATATTTCCCGAGGTAGTATCTATTTTAGGTATAGATAAAAATCACGACTCGGAAAATTCCGGTGCCGCATCGGTGGATAATGATAAAAATTCTTGAGGTTATCGGTTGATATATTCTCTTTTTTCGCGTCGCGCTTTATTAAGAACCTTTGTTTCGATAAAAAGACGGAAACGGTTCCTTGCATCTCGCATTTTTCCCGTAAATACCCGATCGATAGAGATTCCTCCATGCATTCCGGATACTAACCAGCTCATTTTTTTTTTATTTCTACTCCGCCCCCGTGAAACGGAAGGAAGCCGATCGTTGCTCCTTTTTTTTCAGCCAAACGAGATTAAGAATTCTCTCGGTAAAACTGTCGATTAAAGAGGAAACTGTAATTCTGAATAATTAACAAGACTGCTTACTCACGGGCTTCGGTTTTCCAAGTCGCGGAATTTTCATATTTAACAAAATTCCTCCCTCTCGATATTGATATGATAATGGCTTTAAAACTAATTAATTATTACGCTCTTTTCTCCTTACTTTTCTTTATTTCTTTCTGTGAATAAATCTCGGTTCACTCTACTTCGTAAAAATATTTTATAAGTCAGCAGAAAGCGATTGCCTCTTCATTATGATTCCTAAATTGCATCCAAGAGTTCTCGATAAAAAGGAATCGGAAACGATCCATCGCCGCTAAAGTCGAATATTTTCGACGATAGTGTAAATTACAGCTGTAAATTTGCCGAGGCGAACAACTGCCACATATCCCTGGATTCTTTCTGGCTCAACCCTATCCTCTTCCAGAGGCAGCCACTTACGTTCATCGTCATAAATTTCCACCGAGTGGATCGATTTGTCTCGCTCTGCCCCGATTCTCTTTATTTTTCACGGTATACGACGAGGCAATAATTAAACTGCTGATTTTATGCGTTTGCAAAAAAGTTCAATGTACGGAAAATATGAACAATGTATCTACTATATAAAAATATACAAGACATCACAAGCAGACAAAATAAATATTCACGTAGAGCACATTTTTAAAATTATTATTATAAATATTTTAATCTTCATAACAATTCATAGTCTGGCAATAATAATTGTACAAAACTGAAGTATTATAGAGTGCTGTTCATATGAATAGCCTCGAATAGCTCAAACTAATTTTCCCTAGCAAAGTATATATAACATGAATAAAACAACATAGATATGTAAAATGATTAAATGATGTAAATAAGTTATTTAGAGTTTATTTGGTTAAACGACGTTTTATCAATGATATCTGCTCGATTTAAAGTTGAACCTTCACCTAAGTACCCTTTTCTGTATCTGCTTCGAATATCGTTCGAGCCAATAACTGTGAAATATTTCCCGAGGTAGTATCTATTTTAGGTATAGATAAAAATCACGACTCGGAAAATTCCGGTGCCGCATCGGTGGATAATGATAAAAATTCTTGAGGTTATCGGTTGATATATTCTCTTTTTTCGCGTCGCGCTTTATTAAGAACCTTTGTTTCGATAAAAAGACGGAAACGGTTCCTTGCATCTCGCATTTTTCCCGTAAATACCCGATCGATAGAGATTCCTCCATGCATTCCGGATACTAACCAGCTCATTTTTTTTTTTATTTCTACTCCGCCCCCGTGAAACGGAAGGAAGCCGATCGTTGCTCCTTTTTTTTTCAGCCAAACGAGATTAAGAATTCTCTCGGTAAAACTGTCGATTAAAGAGGAAACTGTAATTCTGAATAATTAACAAGACTGCTTACTCACGGGCTTCGGTTTTCCAAGTCGCGGAATTTTCATATTTAACAAAATTCCTCCCTCTCGATATTGATATGATAATGGCTTTAAAACTAATTAATTATTACGCTCTTTTCTCCTTACTTTTCTTTATTTCTTTCTGTGAATAAATCTCGGTTCACTCTACTTCGTAAAAATATTTTATAAGTCAGCAGAAAGCGATTGCCTCTTCATTATGATTCCTAAATTGCATCCAAGAGTTCTCGATAAAAAGGAATCGGAAACGATCCATCGCCGCTAAAGTCGAATATTTTCGACGATAGTGTAAATTACAGCTGTAAATTTGCCGAGGCGAACAACTGCCACATATCCCTGGATTCTTTCTGGCTCAACCCTATCCTCTTCCAGAGGCAGCCACTTACGTTCATCGTCATAAATTTCCACCGAGTGGATCGATTTGTCTCGCTCTGCCCCGATTCTCTTTATTTTTCACGGTATACGACGAGGCAATAATTAAACTGCTGATTTTATGCGTTTGCAAAAAAGTTCAATGTACGGAAAATATGAACAATGTATCTACTATATAAAAATATACAAGACATCACAAGCAGACAAAATAAATATTCACGTAGAGCACATTTTTAAAATTATTATTATAAATATTTTAATCTTCATAACAATTCATAGTCTGGCAATAATAATTGTACAAAACTGAAGTATTATAGAGTGCTGTTCATATGAATAGCCTCGAATAGCTCAAACTAATTTTCCCTAGCAAAGTATATATAACATGAATAAAACAACATAGATATGTAAAATGATTAAATGATGTAAATAAGTGAAATCAATAAAGGTGATAATTTCTATTTAATTCATCTTACATGATTTGTATACTTGAACCACTTGTTCTGAGAAGAATTCACCAAGTATTAATATTGGGAACTTTGTCCTAAAACATTATTACTCAACTAAATTATGGCATCACGAAAGTGTCGAAAATAGCCCAAGTTTGGAAGATGATTACTCAGCAAAAAGTTATCGTAGAACGATGCACCTCTACGATAGGTAATGACTTTTTAAATCACTGTAACTTCGAGAGAAAAAATCGTGAACGCTGCATTCTTCTTTTAAGTTAAAGGCGAAGAAACAAAGTTTCATTTGCCGTAAACGACAAAAAAAATTATCTGAGTCCGAGCACGTTATCAAACATAGTTAATTTAAAATCTTTAAACATGCTCTTAGATGTTAGCATTTTTTATCGTAGGAGTATATCAAATTAAAAATCTCTGGAATAGAATTTTAAAGTAGAAATTTCAAACTCTAAAAGAAAAATCATCGTCCTACAGTAATTCGTTGCTGAATAATCATCTTCCAAACTTGGTCAATTTTATACACAAATTTCGCAATGCCACAATTTTTTCTGAGTAATGTATTTCTTTTGACGCTTCGTTTACTGCCTTCGGTAGTTTGCACGTTTGCCAATTGTAACGTTAGAACCGATTCGAGCTACGAGGCAATTATTTCAATCTCGCGCGGCACGTATCTCGTCGAACAGTACAGGGGTAAGAGTAGGCGAGGAGAAAAATCAAAGGCCGACTTCTAACCACGGTTCCGGCTTTCTTCGAGCCCGGCGTGCTCGTCCCTTTCACCCGGTAATGGCATTGCCGCGGCACTTCCGTCGGTGCTCCAACCTCGTTGAAATGCCTACGACGCGACGGGTCGTGCTTCAAAGATGCTCTGTCGCGAGCGCTGTGGCAACACGGCGAATGTACGACGAGCACGGATGCAGCCGAGTAAAAGAGAAAGAGATACAGACAGGGAGAGAAAAGAGAGAGAGAGAGAGAGAGAGAGAGAGAGGGAGATGTGAAGCAGGGACGGCAGATTGCCGAGGATGAGCGTAAATCCAGTACGCCTGATCAAAGTACGACGCGACGCTACTTGGAAAAGGGGGAAGATGCCCCGCATCCTACACGGATTCCCTACCCTTTTCCTATCCCGCAACCTTTCTCCCGCTGCTTCCCTACGAGAGTCCCTTACCACTCCTCGGCTTCCACGGAATTATCCTTCCGTTTTTCCGGCTGCCGTTCGCGCGGACCGCAAGAAGGAAATACGGACTTTTCTGACTCGGCTCGCCGTGAAATGGATGGAAAATTAAGTGTACCGCCGCGCCAGCCGACCGCGTCATCCCTCTGACGTCGACGCGAATTACTCTTTTTATTTATTTATTTTAGAACCGACTGAACCGCGCCTTGGAAAAGTTTCAATCAACGGAAACGTTCGTCTATGCGAATTTCATTTTGACTTATCAAAATTCTATAAGATATTCTAAACTAGGGAACGAGGATACCGGAAATCAAAATTTCGTGTCACGGTTATTAATTGAATTAGACAGAGACCAGATTAGACCAGGGGAGACCGAAAAGTGTTAGAGGAGAGGCTCAGCCGAGTGTCAATTTAATTAAATTTCAAGCAGTCCGTGTAATCAAATCCTAGCACAACCGCGATTACGGAAACCGTTCTATGTTTAACGTTCTACAGGGAAATACTAAATGCAATTTAGCACGTCCTGCGGCGCGGCTAATTTATTGATATCGAGAGAACCGTGTAATTTTACGCCCTATGCTAATAATGCGCGGATTCAATAGAATTTTAGCAGCATCTATAATCGTGTATGTCTACCTAATCGAACAAATTTGTACTGAAACAAGTAGAGAAGAAGAATTACAGAGACGGACAGAAATATTTTACCGATACGTTACGATTCCTTAAATAATAATTACATAATTAAAATTTAGACACTCGCACGTAGGAAGCAATGTTCCAAATGGATTTTTAATAGCAAAATGTTAAATCCTTTAATTCAATAAGTTGTACTTTGAAAATATTAGGCGGGAAAAGTTAGTATGGATATATATAGCGCTGTTTGTTAAACTCAGATTTAGGAAATTCGCATTCATTCGTCTGACTTCAGAATTTTAATAGGACCACCTTAAATCGATCGAGTTTTCTCCACGGTCCACTAGCTGACATCGAGATTCGTTATCGCCTCGTTTCGGGATCTCCCGGCGGAGAGTCGCCTGTCTGAGATCCGCGCCCCGGAAATTCAAGATTCAACCTAAACCCGCGACACACCTACTCTCCCCGACATAGACAGACATACACACACACATGTGCACACTCGGTGTTGAGTGTCTTCGCCCGACGAATCTACGGATGGATCTCCTCTTGCCATCCGCGTTCTGTCTCTTATCCCGGTAATCCCGGCCTATCTCAAGGCCCCTTGTGCTTTGGCCGCTACTTTGCCGCCGCTACACCGCAATCACCGGTGCTGAAACACGCCGTCGTTGGAGAATCCGCAGGGAAGCGCGGAGAGCTACCTATTAAACACTTCTGTCGATCGCTTTCAAGGGTTGCGACCGTTTACATATACATATGTATGTATGCACGCGTCACCCTCGTCGCCCGACGCTCTTCGCATTCTTTGAAGAGGGTCGCCTCAGCGATTTTCTTCCAACGATCGTCGCGTCACCGACGCGGTAATTGACAGTTCGATGCCAGCAAATAACGTAGAGAAAGGAAACTGATTCATCTTTTATATCAATTTGCTATTTTGCCTTTACAATATTTATATTTTATTGAATTATGAAATCAATTTTGTACCGGGTTGTCCGGAAATGTGTCTATCTTTAGTAGATGGGATTTAGTAGAAGCGACAGGATTGAGTATGTCAGAATGATTGAAAACAAATGGACAGTTTTGACAATTATTTCTGGCTAGTTCTG
>NW_017157600.1:15131-22701 GCF_001652005.2 Ceratina calcarata
AATGTATATCAAAATTTATACGCGATGCTTTTAAATTCACTGTGAAAATCGACACGAGCTTTTTGGAGAATCCAATAGATTGTATCTAATGTATTTTTGGACGCATGGTTAGGCACGCAACATGAATCCTTGTGTTCTGACTTGGATCACGTGCTGAGTTATGGCACAATGACCCGGATCGCCACATGTTCTCATATGTAACGTTTTGGATTACGCTCTGAGTTATGATACAGTGATCTGCATTAGTTAATGCACTACACAAGGCGACGAACTAATTATACCAAAGAACTCTTCATTAATTTATTAGCATTCTCTTAATTATACAAACACAATCAATCCTAATTAATTAAGACTGCTCGTTAATGCATGTACTCGATAGAGTCTTTAGTCCTATGAAGAACAATTTTTAAGAATGATTTTCATTGTTTCATTCAAGATCAACGATAAGACTGTGGATGTGGTCCAATTCCTGGAAATAGAAATGCTACGTATAAAGATGTATAGAACATCAACTGAGAATTCACTTGGATAGTCTCAAATAGCCTGTCTTACTTCTTTGCAGAAAATTGTATGTAATATGAATAAAACAAGAACAGAATAAAATAGGTATGTAAAATGTTGAAATGTAGAATTCTTGTAAATATTTCTTCTCTTATCTATACCAAAGCACCAACTGTGACTAAAGACTTGATGCTATTCGTGTGGAAGCAAGAAGTCTGTCATGCTTCCAACTGCAAATTATTATTAGTTTCCAAATGTGTACGTCAATATAAACTAATGTCGTCTACTAACTTATAATGGGAACGAAACTAGTTAGTAAATAAGAACTCCTTTCTCTTCCGTAGCTTACATGCATACTATATCAATTCTTTCCTGAGATTATTCAAGCAAAGTGCTTAATGGGGAATGAACTGTGTCTTTCCGGGTTTTGCGACTGTTCCATAGGACAATTCGTACGTCGGAGACGAGCCTGCATCAGGATTTCTGACATAATGCTGTACTTCAGTATGATAGATATACAGCCGTAATCCCACGTGCGGTACAACCCTTCCCCTCCTGCAGTGCAGGCTATATTAACTCACGAGTACTGCGTGCACCACCCAATGCATCTACGCGACAATGCACCCCGGGCTCGAGGGTGCGCGTGCATTAACGCGTTGATGTGTTTGCACCTGGGTTTGGACATTCATACGTAAATTCATATAGCCATGCGGGCAAATCGATCTTATTCTGCCAGAACTACGCTATCATTAATGTATTACACCTACTGTATGTAACTCTCCTTTCACACGGTATTCTCTTACACGATTTTAAAATTACGTAGATTTCATTAACATAGTTTATTCAAAATTGCAAGGCTTTTTTTTTACAGCGATTTATTATGAATTATATATTTTTTTTTAAATTGATACGAAAATTTATCACTACTGATATAATTTATTCAATGACAAACACATCAAATCTACCTAAGGAAGAACGTTTTTACTCATCTTGATTTCTGTACTCATTCTATCACTAGTATACATATTTCTACCCTGTTTTGTTCATTGGACACCGATTATTCATAGCGACTAGTTATAAGGACAAGGAAAATTGTACAATCAGGTAGATTTCCAAACTACGTGTTTGCGTGCAGAGCTGTACCGTCTAATAAAGTCCTGGAGTTTCAACTGAAGAGTTATTGCATTTAATTCCAACCTTGCAGTTCAACAGTATAATAACGAAAGCAATCAGACTGGACTGTATTATAAATAATAATCTTCTATCATCACGTAACATCGAAAATTTGGTTATTCTTCTTTAATATAATTTGGACTTCTTTAATATAATTTTTTTTACTCGGTACGCTTCCATCGTGTAAAAGTAGGTTCAGGTGTTCATCATTTTTCCTGAGTGTTTAAACAGTTGTACAAAATAGTTTACTAGGAAATTGTGTTATTTTTAATAGACGTATAACATAATTTGTAAGTGAATCATAAATCACGCGATGATAAAACTGTTCCCAATTTCAACGAGATTCAATTTCTTAAAAAACCGCAGCACAATCGCACGAGCAGCTCCTCTATTCATAGAGCAGAATCGTAGAAGTTAAGAAAATTCTTCGAGCAACAAAGCAGTTTCGAGTTTCGACGCGGCGGCGGCGGCGGCACGCGGCAAGTTCGTATCAAGTTGCGAAAAGTTACGGGACAGAAAGATCGTATTTTCGGTAAATTGTTTCGATGAACGAACTCGTTAAACAGCGATTCAACCGGATAAACGCGGAGGCGTTGGATTCATTAGTCGGTCTTCTTGAAAAATAAGAGCGAGACGAAAAGGAAAGCTGAGGATGGATCGGCGAGGACCCGGCCGCGATTCAACGAGCAGTGGAGTTCGCGAGGAGGAAACTTCGCTTTTTCCGCAAGTTCAGCGTAAACTGGCTTGGTTTGCGTTGTCGCCGCCGCCGCCTCTGTCGGACCAGGGCCGGTGAGAAGGGGATAAAAAAATCCGAGGCGTTCTCGAGTTGACGGCCTTTTAACACCGGCCCGGAAGTAAGAGTGCCACTCCTGGCGCAACAGACAATTGCAAACGCGACGAGAGTCGTTCAACTATAAACGACCACTACAATTACGCGAGGGAAACGCGCGCCGCGGCGGTCACGCTCTCTCGACTGGTTAACGTTCTGCGCGGAATAATTAAGCAAATTTGCGCCTGCCGTTTCTGATTTAACTTTCCTGGAGCCGCGCCCCCGGAATTTCGGTGCCACCCACCCCCACGCGCCCGCCGAGAAGAATCGTCGAAACACGTCTCGAACACGTGGTTAAACCACGAGTGCCGTCGAGTTCGACTAATGACTCGAGTTCGTCGACGAACCGCCAGACAGTCGGTTGTAAAACTATACGCGAGAACAATTGACATCCGATTGAGTCTAACAAAAATTTTCTCCCTGTTACGAACGAGATAATGAAACAATAAAGTAAATGTGCCAATTTCTACTCACTGGCGCATTTGTTTATAATTTTAATATAACAACCACATTCATAAAAGAAGAATTAGAAAGCTAACGTTGTATTACAATAAATTTTTTTTCTGGAATGCCGAGTGTTTTTCAATGTCGATTCACTGGTTCGATGAAAGGGTTAACGCGAATCGCAGATGCAATTGGTCGCGTTCCAGTGCGAAAACGCGCCGTGGCCAATCGATCGGTTAATTCTCACATCGGTCCGGCACGGAATAGATCAATGGCTTTGGAAATCGGACAGTGCTGCGGGAACCTGAGGACCCTTTTGATGGCCGCGCAGCTATTTGCGAGAAGCATGACAGCCGGTATGCCGCTGTAATGATCAAACAGCGTGCGACGGGGTTCGGGTGCTATTATTACGGGTACCGGGGGGTAGGACATAAATTGACAACCATAATTGGTTTAATTTCTACCCGCAACTTGCTCCGTCGTCGATCGAAATCGTTCTGGTCTAAAATACAATATATTCAACCTAATGATTATTATTGTTAATTCATATATAATTATAATTAATTTTCTTTATTAGAAATAACTTGATTTCAATTAATAACATGAAATACACAAATTCGTATAAAGATTTACTTCCAGAATTGTAATTCGAAATTGTACATTAGACTGAAGTTTAGAATAGCCTCTTCAAAGCTGTTTACATAGAACACACGTAATTCTATTAATTTTTAGGTACTGAACATTAATCTGAACTCTTATCGTACATTTAAATATTCTAAGCAAATGTAGTACCTAATTCAAACGTCCAATAATATTTAGTAAATGGAAAAATAATTAGTTACAATACAGTGTTCTTTTATTATTAAAAAAAATTTGTATATATTTGCTATTCGATTTTAATGGGTTATTATTTAGACCAGAAATTAATTCCACTACAGTATTCTTTGGTAATTATCTGAACACAATTGGCAATGGATAAACGTGGAATCAGTGGTATAAAATCCTGGACTCTTACCGTATATTTAAATGTTCTAACTAAGCAAATGCAGAAGTCAATTTAAGCAAATAATTCAATAATATTTGTTATATGGAAAAATAATTGGTTACGACGTAGTGTTTTTTTTATTGTTGAAAAGCATTCGATTGCGTTTGATCGTTTTGTACATATTTGCTATTCGATTTCAATGTAGTATTATTTATACGAAAAATTAATTGATTCCACTGCAGTATTCTCTGGCAATTATCTGGACGCAATTGGCAACGGATAAACGTGGAATCAGTGGTGTATAAATTACACGGCATACTTCTCGATTTGCGCGCGGTTAATGAACACACATACAAACGAGAGCGCGCGGGCCGTTTGCTCTGCGTGGAATTGTAGTTTGTCGAATAATCAACGATTTGTAGAAAGGTATCCCCTGCGTGTAAGATAATAAAGGTGCGCTGGCAATTCATCAGCGCAATACGCGTTATCGCGCCGCTGGAAACCGTTATCGAGTGTGCATATTCTGATCCCTCTTTCGCTCTCCCTTTCTGCCCCGCGCGTATGTAATTTAACTTCGCTGCATAATCTTGCCGATGCAAATGCGACGTGATAACGTAAGGGGAATTATCGTTGCAAATAAACCCGAGTCTCGCGGACTTGTTGCCGAAAATTGTCTCGTCGGATTCCCTGCTGCTGTTAAGTACTTACTGTCGTGCACTGTAGATTGCGACTAATGGCGTTATTGATTAGGTTCAGTAAAGAGCAGTCACAGTTTAAGGGTTCTATCAGCCGTGAGACTTCTACTGAAAGTTTACAAAATTTCATAAAAAATTGCAGTATTCGAAGCAATAGACTTTTTTTTTTGGAAAAAAATTATATTTATAGGCAATTAAGGTTTTTAAAATTGTTAGACGTGTATTTGTAAGACACAGGCTTTTACACAGAATTTTTTAATGTATAACTTGTAATATAGTTTTGGGATGATTGATCCTGGATTGCAACTGTTTATATTGTTTAGTAATCTTAGAATTCTTACTTTTTATTGTCTATCTTAATTAATTGATCTTACTTAGACTTCACAAAATTTTTAGACCTTTATTAACAATTATATAAAATTACAAAATTCTCTCATTATGGCATCTATATTTTTTTTTCACAAATGAAATTAAAATTTCTCCACTTAACATAAAAATTGTAAATTCCTTAGCTTCGCAAAATTTCTAAAAGGTTGCAGTGTTTTATTAATGTAGTTCATGTTGCTTTTATTTAAACGCATTTCACATATCATTTTTTTGTAGTGGTTTACTGCTTCAAACAATGGATATGGCTTTTTATCACATTTCCAAAGTTTTGGCAGAGGTTCTACAGCTCGTACAACCTCAACTCACGATACTTATTAATTTGTAGATCGCGAGCGGCATGAACACGGAACTATATGATTCACGTAGTGTACAGCGGTGCTGGCTTCAAAGGCGGCGGAATTTAACGACAAAGTCGAGTTTCACGAAGCGTCTTGAGCCGAGGATTTCGTGTGTCTGATGGAATTTCCTCGAGAATGGCCACGCGGAAGCTTTTCATTCGCGCCCGACCATGCACCGCCAAAAAGACGGGAGAGAGAGAGAGAGAGAGATATACGCGGGTATTCGAGACTCCCGGGTTCTTTGACCCAGTTGCGTAGCTCGAAAAATCCGACTTTTCGGATTCGACGGCTCGTCTCGCTTTTCCCGCACCCGACATGGTAAAAATTCGCAGGGGGAGCCATTTCCACCAAGAGAAATGTTATCACGCGCAGGGAGCTTCTCACGTTCTTCCCTTATCGCACGCAGCACGACGACGACGCGCGACGTGGTGAATTTACTATTCGTCGAAGCTTTGAAGAAACGTATGGTGCACAGCGTTCGCATGAAATAAAGTTTCGTTCTCTCTGCGCAGCGAATTTTACTCGTAATTTAATCTCAGTTATTATTATTATTTCTCCCTTTTTTTACATTTTATATACTTTATCTTAGTTTTATATTTCATTTCCATGTTGTTATTTTATACCAAACGATTTTAAAAATCTCCATGTAAATAAATAAATAAATAACTAAATAAACAAATAAATAATAATTATTATGCACGTATCATAAAATTTGTTAATATTTTATTACATACTTCTGTAATTTTTAATAAAAGGTGTTTTAAATGAGGATGAAAGAAGAATGGATGAAGAAGAGAGCAACAAAACCTAGAATGGGGGACAAATAGAGAAAGAGTAAGTGTGGAAAACAGTGAAAGTGGTGGTCAAAGTGTGAGTGAGAATAAAATTAGAGACGTAGATGCGATTTGGAAATAGGCGAAAGGCGGACGATGGACGGAGAGCAGTGCATGCGAAGCGAGCTAAATAAACTTTGGCAATTGAGGATGAATCAAAGAGACCACAGAGCGATAAAAATAGAATAAATGTAACACAAGTCTAGCGGTTAAGTTCTACTTTGGGTACTGAAAGCGTTTCTTCAATTAGGTGTAAGATTTTGCTTTTTGGCCAATATATTCCAGCATGAAAGAAATAAAGATACTTTACTATTAAGTAACTATTAACACAACATTTGTACACTGAGTTATTCGAATTTCTTTCTAACCGGTGTTTAAACACAGGCGATTGAATCGTCATGCACCGAAACGTTTGCCGATAGTATTTCGCGTTTATCAAAGGGGATCATACAGATTTTCGTCGCGACATTAATCGAGATGAAACCGTTAATATGAGAAGTGGAAGTGACGCGACGGGTACGCGGACTCCGACGAGCCGTGAACCAATGAAAAGGTTCAAGTGGAGGCCCGGCAATTATAGCGGCGCATTCTCGATGAGCAGTGAACGGGTAGGAGGCTTTCAATGCGCCATGAATCAACGCCAGTCACCGGCATTTACCACTGACCGCATTCCTCGGCGTTAAACCCCTTCCTTCCATCCCTCCCACTCTCCCTCTTTCGCCCCCTTTACCATTTATTTTCCCTTTTGTAACTATTTACGCGATCCACTCTTATCCCGGTTGTTTTTCACGATGCCTCTTCCCTTTTCTCTTATTACGCAAAAACCTCGACGCGAGTGCGAAAGCGGTTTTAATAATATTAAATGCTCGACTTTAGACAGCTTTGATAGACCAAAGCTGGAATTTCAATCGAAATGCAAACGGAATTCCGTGAATAACTTGCACAACGGGTGTAATAATAGTAATTAAATGAATACTGTATAAATATTTGAAGACTGCTCTTATTCAGTTATAGGTAGGAAGTTGTTAAAGCCGTGTCAACACAACACCACCTATACATAGAGGGTGAACCACGAATGTTATTAACAGTCCGATCGAAAATGCTTTTATCAGGTACAGCATGGTTTCAAGAGAGTTTTCACGTAATTTTAGGAAATTTTTTGTCGACTCTTTCTCTTCATTATTTCTTATGATCACCTTCAATTCTTTATAAATACACCTAATAAAATAAAAGTTATCTCACTGAATTCGTCTTGAAATTCTCTAACAGATAGGCGGATATTCCACTAACTTAAATTTTCCATCGGATTTTAAAATTATTTTACGTAGTTTTGCTATGTTAGTTATTTATAAATTAATATTATTATTTTTCTATTGTATTTCTTT
>NW_017157600.1:22881-30199 GCF_001652005.2 Ceratina calcarata
CTGTATAACCAATACATGCTTAATTACCTGAGCGCAGTTGACTCGCGAAACTGTTCATTCAATTTTTATTTTATCACCTCGACAACGCAATTGGATCGTACGGAGGTTTATTTAATTTATCTGTCTCCCTTTACGACGCGCTTCCACTGGAATTAATCCCGTGATATTAGAAGCACGAGGAACCGAATATCGTTGCACGCGAGGTCATTTGATTTAAGGATCGTATTCTTTTACGAGCGACGCTTGTCGCGGTATGTAAATAACGGTTTATTATTGATCCTTTAAAAAGTGAAAAAGGAAAGTAGAACACAAAGCGGGATCGCATTGCTCCGGGTTGGCAAGTTGAAATTCATCTTATCCGCGTTTGCACGAAAATAAATAAAGAAAAGGCGGCTGGTCAAAATATTTGTACCGTTGTGATATATTCGTTTTGAATGAAAATATTTGTTCGAGTTTTTTCTGTTCGGCCGTTAAAACGGCAGTGAAAACAAATGGAGAAGGGAACGAGCGCTGCGGGGGAAAAGCGCGAAAACATTACGGGGTGGATGTATTCTACAAAATGTGAAGTGATCTACACGCGCCCGTGTCGCGACGTGTGCACCATCAAACGTTGCGAAAACCCTCGAAATGTTTGCCGAGTCGCGGACGCGGCTAGATGATATTCACCTCCGCAAAATACATGACATCAATCGTTCATTCTTTGCGCTATCCGCGACGTGGTCTCATTGCTTGGTTTTTCAATCAGCGCGCGTTAAACATTGAATAATAATATTTTTTTACTCTGCCCAGAAAATGAATTTCTCTGTATTCGTGAAACTTCGAGTGATGTAAAAATGTTGAAACCGCCAGAATTTTTGCGATTTCAAAATCTCCATATCCCCACAACTTTTCCAATTTGAAAATTCTCATGACTCCAGAGGATTTCGTTTCGTCGAAGTAATTTCCATAGATTTTCTAACTCTCGTATTTCGATGATCCGACGTTCAACCCTGGCGATTTAATAAGACACAGAAATGTAGAAAGGGAATCACTATTTCGAAAATTCGGTTTGATATATTTTTGGAAACTTTTAGTCGACGGCGGGAAGAGGGGCAAAGAAACGGAAGAGTGATGACAGACATCTTTATTCTTTTCAATTCCAATTTGCGAGCTTTTCGACGCATCACTATCTAAAGCAAACAGAGATCGGTAATCTGTCTAACCAATATCAATGAGACACCACCGTAGAGATATCAACCGCACGACCAATTTGTACGAAACTGTAAACAAGAACGGCACAAAGCAAATTCCGACAGATACCGCCATTGATATTGGGTCGATAACTTCGATGAAAATTATTCACCTATGTACAGGTCAATTATAAAATTAACAATGAAAATTTCAATATTGCTTGAAATATTTTAGTCACACGTAGAACTAAATAAAATTAATATTCAAGAATAGAAAGTATCTTCCAATTTACAATGGAATCTGACATTCCCACGTATCTCTAAATATTTTATAATAAGCAGATCGTTCATACAAATTTATATTTCATAAATAAAATTAAGAAAATATAATGCATATAGACATTATCTATATTTTGTATTTATTTACATATTACTATGTACTGTGTCTCTATAAATTACTAAAAATTTCCATAAAAGCCATTGGCGATCTAATAATAAGATAAATATCGATAATAATAAAAAACAGAGGAGACATTATAGGAAAAGCAAGGAGGAACGGATTATGGGAACGTAACGGATAGGAGGTCAAAGAGCAAGTTGAAGATAACAAAACAGGTTAACTAGGTTTATCGGCGCGCTATGGGAACGGAGGGCCGACCGTGGTCCGCTTTGCGCTATGAGAATCGGGAAATCAAGTTAGAGGTCAAGTCATAATCCCAGAATTTCGTAATAGAGTATGCGGTCCGTCCGCTTGCGGCGAGAATTTATCTTAACGCATTTACGATACCTGTTCGCCGTTGATTTAATTACCGAGAGACGGTGCATTCTAAAATGGCGAGTCAGTGATGAAGGAGTTCGTTAAAGTGGTTTATGAAACACGAGGGTAAATATAGGAATCGTAAACTATTAAGGAATTTTCTGTATCGTACGTTGACATTTTATCACGTAATACCTGGTTTAATGGAGATTAAAATCGATAACCAAAATGAACCCCTTTGTAAAGTGGAGGCGGTTTGCGAAGCTGTTTGTTACACGAGAACGTTGGGGAAACTGCTCGGTTCGTAAGGAAGCCGGGAGAGGCAAAAAGGGGTGTGCATGCAAGAGAGGTAGCGAAAGAAACACAGAGAAGGGCTGACCGTGGAGGGTCACGGGTTAAGGGACGAGGTGTAGGTATGTTTGAAAGGGCTAGCAGGAGGACAAGAGGATTCCCAGAGCCACGGCACAGCACTCGAGCCTCGAGTCTGAACCATTACCGGCATGTTTGAGCGACGAGCCGCTTTGATGCCGAAAGCCTACTCGAGAAGGAGCTGATGGAGTGGCTCGAGTGCCTCCTCCAATGGTCCCTCCTTGTCCCAGCACCTGAACCGGATGTCCACACACAGGGTTCAGTCACGAATTTATGGCCGGTCAACCGTCGGCCTAACCGCCCTCCTCCATTGTTGTCTATTAATTATTGATCCAGCTCGATGGATCATGCGAGGGATCAGGGGAAAGACCGGAACAATCTGATGCGATTAAGTATTGTTTTGATAATGGGGCAAATTGACGATTATATGTAATACCATCTGATATTAATCATACGTGAGCTCGGTTTTTAGGTACAAAACGATAACGATCATAATACTGCTCCATCTAATTAGACAATGCAACCATAATTTAGTTATAGAATTATTATAAACAATTTCGATATGCAGATTGACTTAGGCATGGGAAGCAAGTTAAGATAGCACGCTAAGTAAGGATATGCATGGTAGGTCAAGTTTTACATGTGTTAGGTTCTTAGGTAGCAAACAATAACACTCATAATATTGCTCCATTTAATTAGACAATGCATCCACGATTTGATTATACAATTATTATAAACTATGTATAAAATAGAAGTTGAGTCAAGCATAAGCTAAGCTAAACTAAGGAAAGGCATACGTAGTAGATCTTTTGGTTGAGTTTCAAGACCTCAAACATGATCTAGGTTTTGATGACACTCATAATACTGTTTCATCTAATTAGATAATGCAATTATAATTGTTAGGTACAAAATTATTATAAACGATTTAGAGATGCAGGCTGAGTCAATAAAAAATCCATTCAAAGTTCACCTTATAACGAATTCATATATATGTTTTAATAAAATCATTGATTATCAAGTTATTGCATATGATGCTTTTTATTCTACTATCATCCACGAGTTCAGGCAACTCATGAATAGATAAGATCGGCAAAAAAACATTTTGCCATCTCAACAGATACTTGAATAAACTTCGACGACAAAGCAAACAGCTAGACGAAACGCAAACCTGCAAATAGATTTCAATTCCATCCCCAACTTCGAAAATGCTCGGTTTCCATTCCCGTTGCACCGTCAACGAACCGAGCCGCGTCCAAGGGTGGACACGCTCTCCTTTTTTCCTCGCGCCGTTCACGCGGCCCACCGTTCAATCGATTCGCGTGGACAGATATGAACGGCGTGTGCCGGCCGAATAAAAATGGAAATCGCCCGGCCAAGTTTACGCCGGGAATCAATGCGATCCCTATCCACGGATTAAAATTTTATTTGCAATTAAACGACGATGGACCAGTCGGCCGCGCGTGTGTTTGCCGTGGCAATGATCCATCTTCCCGGCAATGCACAAACCGTACACCGTTCCATGCAGTTAAATCCGATACTGTTCAGAGAAAAATCGAACCACCGATTACCACGATATTATTACAATACAAAGAGAAATTGTTTTAAAAAAACGAAATTGTAGTTAATCGTCAGAACGCGTGTAACGAAAATTGCGACGCACATGCTACTAAGGCATTAATTTTCTATCGTGCGGAGTAATAATGATTGGCGGAACAATATAAATAATTGGAGCACGAGGAACAAAGAAACTCATTGCAAAATTGACTTGTCCTTGTTCCCATTACGAATCCGCCTGAATCACTTGCCACGGAACACGCACGGCGAACAATTATGAGTAGCTGCTAATACCAGGCGGGGAGGGTTGCCCGCGAATTAGCCTAATTTTTTCCTAGCATGATCCACCGCCATCACGATTGCGAGCAATTACCATCGCTCCTCGATACATTAGTTCCGGCGGTTAACGTTTCAAGGCCTCCGGCGAACAGTCATCGCGGGTTTTGTTTCTATCGTTCTAAAAACGGTCTCGGATCCCTCATTTTAATTGGGCGGCTCGGATATACCGCGCGGCGGGGATAAACGAAATTTAGAAGCGCACTAGGATTATGTTTGCGCATGTTAAGTTCCGGATCATTATGCCGCGCCACGCTCCCAGCTACTGCGTGCATCTCGGTTGACAGTTAATGATTCAAGGTTGGCTTTTGTCATTGGAATTGTTAATGAGCCATGTTTATTGATCACCGCCGACGGGGATAGATTGGCACATGATAACTTGTCGAGATTTATGATGGGACGTTCGCTGCCCCCAAGATATGAATGCAGTCTATATGATTGATCTGTACTACTGAGAACGCGATCGACTCTTACTACTGAAATGTCTATCCTGTTCGAAAGACGTAGGCATACTGATGAATATGAGATTCTTTTTCATAGTGAATCTTGCAGACGCATTTGTAGTAAAATTAATAAAATATTTTTTATATCCTGAACCTCGATTTAATTATAATTTGTTTTTGATATTCTCAGAATCCTCAGTTCTCTAGGATTCTCATTCAAGTATCAAAAGTACTTTGCATAAAACAATTTCTTCGTGTTAAAAGAAAATAGTACATACATTGCTGACACGACAAAGAGTTTTTTCGAATAATAATAATAATAATAATAATAATAATGTTGACACCATTTATATTTATTGAGCAAGTCAGAGATCACTTTCACGAATTATTATAAAGAGTGAATTGCATCAATATTTCAACTCGACAGACTTTTGCAAATCGCGAGTTTATTCGCATCTTGATAGAAAATTGCAGTATAAAATTGTCCCCCTCCGAAGAATCGTGGAAAATTAATTGCGATCCATGTTCGTGAATTATATTTAATTCTTCCAACATCATTACTTTTACCTGAGATAAATGAACAATGTTTCCCGGGTAAATGAATCAGTTTGAAAGAACGCGTTTGCCGGGAGCGCGACGCCCTCCTAAAACGGAACGCGGCGACGGGTGGCGCGCCGTTCAGAATTTATCATTCGCGGTACGGGTGGCGGGTACGAGTTTCGCCAGTTCATTCGTCAGCGAGAGTTACACGGTCGGCGTGGCGTGGCGAAAATCGGGCGGCGGGAAAAAAAAGAAGCGGGCGAAAACGAGAAAATGGATGCAGCTGCGGGGCCGCAAGCGCTCCCGCTGATTGCCGGCTGCTGCCTGCCTGCCGGCTCGCGTGCGGATTTTGGATTTGCCGCGTGCAAACACGCGGCGGCGGTCGCAGTTGAATTATATGCTCGATTAACTTCGAATCGATTTTCGTGCCGTGCCCCGCATCGATTTCAAAATAATCGTTCCCCGGCTTATGAGCTGCTACGAAAATCCTCGAACTTGCCTACTTTCTTTTCCACAGCACGAGTGATTTGAGAAGGAAACGTCCTTCGTCGAATATGAACAAAATGACTAAATGAAAATTGATAGTGAAAGAGGTTTCATGAATTCCTGAAAGGTGTCCAGAAAAATGGTACAATACGAGTGATCCTTACCACAATTTTTAATATGCGCAACGAATTTCCCCGGCGCGCTCTGAAAATTGCCATTTTATTTGATTAAACGTAACGAAGAATGGTATTAATTTTGGTATTCGCATTATTCTACGTTTCTGACGGCGTTAACGAGGCTGGCGAACGTTCGTCGGGCGAAAACAAACGGATGTGATTAAATTCTTTATTACAAGGGACAGCTAGTTAGTTAACGGGGGATGATGAAGAGGGTGAATTCCCATTTCGGTTAGAACAGCGTAGGTGGAATATTGGGGAATTTTCACGCGCCGATTTAATCACCTACGTCGCTGTATCCGCTTTCGCTGGAAGTTTGACGAGAATTCGATATTAATTTCATCGAAATGGACAGTGTCATGTCAACTGATATACCGTATGCACATAATTAGAGAAATGCTTCACCGCGTCCAACCGGTAAATATGTTCTTCGACTAATACAGATATTTTCTAAACTCCATCGCGTACATGGATTCGTTTGTGCCTTCTTATTGCATCGACATGCTTCATTGTACTTGATAACATTTGATACATGAAGACAAATACGACATCGCATGTATCGTCATTGCAAAAAATACGTCCAAGTATAAAAAATACGTCTAAGTATACAAATCCGCAGTATAATCGTGACTAACTTTAAATAGGATTTATATGAATTTAATGTCGTTGATTAAACGATATCATCGCAACTGTATTGTCGTCACTAAGAGTTTCTTTCAGGTTCGTACAACCAGATAAGAATTTCAAAATTCTTTTAGTATTAAAGTACTTTGATCCCATGTAGCCATTTTCAAAATTTCCAATCCTTGTTAAAAAATTTTGGAAGTTTTGATACCAAGTTTCACAGTTAGTTTTCACAAGTGCAGTTAGAATTCGATGGCCGTCGCTAATTAAAATCGAGAAGCCGTCTAGGAGGGATGCGGGCATATGTTTCACGTGCATTCTTTCGCGGCCCGTCGCCGACGACGACGACGTCCAGAAGGGGGTAACTGGGTCGAACGTGAAAAAGGATTTCGCGGTAGTGTTGCGCGCTGGGATGAGCAGGTTGCGGTTAATTGGGTCATCGTCACGTCGCGTTTAACGAATGTTTAATTTGTCTCGTTACGAAGTCGGCCCCGTGATTAATTTCGATTAACTAACGCCGACGGCCTGACGCCGGCCGCCGCTCGGTATCCTCGTTACGCTCTTAACGTTGCTCGTGATTCGCTGATGAGTCTCCTCCTCAACGGATCATTCAGGTCATCTCTAACTAGCCTTATCATTTTAATATCGCAATTTCCCCTAAAACGTTCTGACTTCGTCAGCCTTTTTATTATCTCAGCTTTTTCCCGTCTATTCATTTACCCCCGGCTATTTTTTATTCATTCAAATCCGCCATTAATCCGTAAAATCAACACGCATGACGATCAATTTAAGGATGTATTGGCTATACAGTCAATCCCAAAAGTTTATGTACCTTAGAAAAACTCATTTCCTATAATTAAAAAG
>NW_017157600.1:31471-56026 GCF_001652005.2 Ceratina calcarata
ATAGGCGGATTCTGTACGATATCGATATGGCATTAATTGCCGACGGAATAACGGCAACAGCGTTTTGTACAATTGCAACGATTGGGTGTTGATTTTTCCGAACGATTATCACTTACCTCGGCGGGAAATGCATAGTTATTGATGTGATGCTCCGATCCGTGATCGTTATCCATCCCGTAGTGTATGTAGATCTCCTCGAATTGATAGTGATAGGCGAGTGGGCCGCCGGTTATATTGACTCGCACCTTCGCCTCCCGGTCCGCTCTGAATAGCAGAAACTGGCCGGTGTTGTGTAGGTGGCCAGAAACCTGCGAACGAAATCAATCCAAGTTTTTTATCAATCCGTCAAATCTGATTCTAATAATGATAAATAGAAACTATGTTCAATTAAAGATTGTTGGATTATTTAATATAATATAGATGACAAAAATGAATCTTGCGATGATAGACTTGTAATCACGAAATAATAAGAGATTAGTATTGCCACCTGACGAAGGTATTGATGGCTAATATACGAAAATTCCGGAAACGGTAGTTATGGCGTAATAGAGTATAAGAGCATGAGTAGTCGCTAAAATTGGCGAGTAGAGAACGGATCGGAGGAATTCCGGATACCGTGGAAAATCAAGTGTGCTTCTACGAGCGAAGGACTGTTCGTAGGCGAATTAATATTATAATTAAAAGTATGTGAGAGCGAGGGATTGGCTCTTCTTCTTATGTACATATATATGTATATTCTTTCTATAATTGGTATTAAGCTTGAATACCATTAATAGTGAATAAGACGTTGTAATAAATTAGAAAGCTTAAATCTAGAAAGGAAATGGACTTTCAACACGTGATGATCCAAGTTGATCGTCGACAAGCGATTACAGACTCTTAGCACACTGTATATTTAAGGTTGTATGAACCCTTACATAAAAATAATGACAAAGCATTGAAATTTTGACAGTTACTAAATATTACATTAATAAGACACTGTACAAAATTTTAGAAATTTTGCGAGCCTATTAAGAAAGTTTATTACATCTTGAATTCTCATGTCAAACAAAGTTTTTTATTACATGTTTTAAACTTTTGTCAGAGATCTTACGGTTCATGCAACCTTAACACGAAGCTGTTGAGCTAATCAGTTGTGTGTGACTGTTTATTGCTGAAGGTCTGGGTCATAAATACTTTACAGGATCAAGGTCGGTTTTCTCTAATAGGGCTCTGAAAACGGGCGTCCTTCCAAGCATTTAAGATAAAAAGATTAGTAAAAGGTATATATAGAAAGAGTTTAATTTATTAACCCATTTCCTATATAAAGATATTCTTTCAATTGAAATCGGATTTTATTGTTTTCATTTGTCGCATAAATATTTTACTCTCGTCTAATAAAATTGACAACTATGGAAACCGTGCGATTGGAAGAAGGCGGGAGGAAAATCCAACATTCGTGCGCGGGAGATGTAGGTATAATTAGAATCGCGTAACTCTATTAAGTCTCGCACGAAATGCAATTATCGCGTATATTACGCGTGCCGCGCTGAATCGTTTTCATTTAAATCAGCGTTATACACCGGTGAAAATTTCAATCCTCTGCCCTGGCCTCCCCGCTCGGTCCATTGAATTACAATCCTGTACGCTATAAAATTATCACTAACTCGTACTTCCAAAAATAAATGGCTGATTAAAACATCTTCCATAATCTTCGTAGGCTTCGTCAAATAATTACATTTCGATACGTATGGTTCGAAACCATTGCATGAAAGCATAAAAGAGTTCAATACAATTAAAAGACGTTTTGAAAATTTGCCTATTTTACGAAATAAGAAATACAAGTAGTACAAGACTATATATGGTCAGACATGTCTTCGATTTGTAGTAAAGAGCAAAACTGCATCAACATTCTTTAAAACTGAATGAGATTTTTAAAAAACCAAGTGACCCAATTTTTTTTTTTTATTAGTTAGACGAATGCATTTGCTAAATGATGTACAACGAAAATTTCGAAAACATTGAAATTGGTAGAAATATGATGGAGTTTTTTTACCTTTTATCTGGGCTTGCAATGAAAATTTTAATAACACATTTTGACAATTTATATGAGATTACTATATCGAATTCCGAAACATGTAGATTTTAAGCGAAACGTTGTAAATGTGCAATATTCACCACTTTACCTGATTTTAACTTATGATAACCAATTTCGATAAAATTTTCAATATACACTAATCTCATATGAATAGTTAAAGTTTGCTGTTCAAATGTTAATTGAAAATCCATGTTAAAAAGGTGAAAAAAGCGACTTCCATTCTTTTTCTCACGATTTTTACCAGTTTCAATTTTGTCAAAAGTTTACGTAGCATTTACTAAATTAATATATCTCACTGTCCAAAAAAACTTGGGTTGTTTCGTCTGATTATAAAAAGTTTTTCAGGTTTAGAGAACGTTGGTTCAGTTTTGCTCTTTACTGTACACATATTCTGTACTAATACGTTTAGTTCATTTTATATACAATTTTATAAGTTTAGAGGATGGAGGATAAGTTTTAAAAAATAATGAAACGTGAAATGAATCGTTGATGTCTGAAGGGATGAACGATTAAGTATAATTTCTTAGCCAATAGAACTAGAATTATAATAAACAGTGCTACTATTATTTTTTTCAAATAATCGATATTTGAAGATTGTCGAAGAGAATCTTTCAACTGTTTAAAATTAGATTTTAATTTCCACAGGTTGGATACTCAAAGTATACTGAAGACTGATTATTCATTAAGAAATTTTCGCCGAATAATGAATGCATAAAGGGAGCTGTAACGGAGATTACATCGATGTAACGAAGGGTAGCCAGAAAAAGGGAAGAGGGAGATAGAGGGACGGAGTTCTTTGTAACGAAGTTAATGAAGGAGCCTCTATACACCGTCAGCGCGTTATACTTCGCGGTGTCTCGCAGTTTCGGTGCCGCGTACAAAGCGTTAATTTCGCGTCGGGCTCGTAAGACCGTCGAATGAGCCTGCGCCGCGCTCAATGCTTTACTAAATTTCACCCCGTCTCCCTCCCCTCATTTCCAAATTACCTCTCACGCGACTCTATCTTGGACTCTGTGGCTCTCATCTTCGGTCTTTTCCATGGCATAAACGCGCCCTTCGTCCAGATCCTTCTAATTAGTACGTCATCAGAAGGTCCGACGTTGGACGGATTTCTCCTATTCCGGGAAATTCCTTCTATGGTGGTCCATGGGATTTCGGAACCACATACAATTCGCTATAATTAGTGCCTTTTCATACATGCAAGTTTCGTCAATGTTTCACCATTTGGAATACTAATTGAACGTACGACGACAGATACGAAACTACGGTACTGTACGAGCTGTATTACGATATTAGTTTCAGAGATCAAAAATAGCAATTCGAAACAGAAACGAAGATTGTTTTACCGGTTTGCATTCGACTGGCTACGAATTTCGACAATTACGGTGCACAGTGGAACGAATCGATAATTCAGGCGAAAAAAGAATCACCAAATGTCACTTTCTTATAAACCGTAGCTCACTTTAAGCTTGAAAAACTAGAGAGTTCCAATTAGTACCGGCTTGGAACTTTTACAGTAATTAATTAAAAATGTTTAGTACCAACAAGAATTTGCTTTTGAGCTTGACGTGTTTATTTTTAAGTTCAACATTTCTAATCCCAAAAAAGAAACATTTCTCGTACGGGCCATAAGTGATCAATTAAAAAATTGTTGATTGACATGACAATTATTTTCTCTGTCTGTCTTTTCTTTCTTTCTCTGTCTGTACTTTCCGCAGGATCGACTTAAATAATTACGATTTACATTTATGAAACAATGATTTCTTTCCACTTAGAATGTCAATTCGTTACGCTGTGGCCAGAGTGAATCTGGTGATAATTTCTTCGGGACGAGTCGAGGCGTCTGACGTTACCACGGGCGAACGTGTTTCGGTGGGCTGCGAGCAAGAAAGGGCGTGAACTCGTCCCGACCCGGATGCTCGGATAATTGATTAGGCATTTAATTGGACGGAATAGCAAGGCCGGCGACACTCGGCGCGCTCCGTTCCCGTGTCGGTCGTTCTCTATCGCGGACGCGGTAAAGCGGAAAGGAGACGAGCCGCGAGACGACGACGGGGAAGTCCATTTTCTTGTACGTCGCAGAGGAGCTGAATTATGGCGTCATCAGTTAGAAATAATGAGGTAACCTCGGGGAGAAACCAGCCGCGGACGACACGTCGGCAAAAGTCGCCGGCAGATAACTTATTATTTTGCAATAGATTTCCGGGCGACCCCCGTGTTCATATCCAACCATCCCGACGAACTTCGTCCGGCTTCTCCATTAAATACGCCGTTTCTGCCTCATCGCTTCTTTCATTCCTTTTATGAAGCCGTCCTATCCTCAACAAGTCATGAGATCCGCAATCTCGTTATTTACATGTTTTTACGTAATTGAAGAAATTCTTTGCCACGAGATTGTTATCAGTCGACGAACACGAGACAAATATGTTTTGAAAAATTTATCAAAAGTCGTAGATGCGAATAATGTTGGAAATACGCGTTAGGATCCTTTAAATTGCGATGTAAATGGGCTTTTCAACGGATATCGAGCCGGGAATAAAAATTCATAGGGTATCTCGAATAAATCTTCGGCAAGTGTCCCCGGCGTTCGGCTCTTTTCCTCGACTTGGCGAAGATAAATTCGAAGACGCCAAGAAGTAACGTAACTCACCGAAGAGTATAACTCATTATCTTGCCGCGAATGGATCCTAGCCCCCCCCCCCTTCCCCGCACGCTCCACCCGTTCGGCTCTAATTCTCCGCCTAGATCTTTTTTTCTCCCTCGCCTCGTTCCGCTTCTCGCCAACTTCGAACTCAGATCAATGAGGCCGCGCCGGAAGAAGACTTCGCGAGGCGGTTACGCGAGGCCGAGCCAGCACAAAGGACCTTCTTTCCACTGTGAACGGATTCCAAGTTCACTCGTTCTTCTTGTTCGAACATTCGAACGTGGGCGCAGTCGAACAATCGTCACCGCGAGTTCCGTTTGCCGTCCCCGCCTCACCCTTCCCCGCCTGCTCCACCTTCGCTCGCGGTTTTCGTTCTAGCCGCGGCGACTGGAAAATTCACGAGACCTACGACGCCCGAACCCGCCCTCGCAGCGCCGCAGACATACTACAGACGAGGTCTTTCCTTCCTCGTTTGCCCCGTTCGAACGCGAACTTCATCGGCGCATCGGTGATTAATGCGGCTGGCGAATCTTCTTTCAGCCGAGTTTTCGGGATCAAAGGAAAGTTTCCCGCGGTCGATGAAAGGCTGCGGCGGGCCCGGGGAAGGACTCGCTTTGCCCGTTCGAGAATCGTCGTCGTCTCGATTGTCTCTTGGAGTTGTAATGGGGAAGGAGTGGCTCCAATGTCATCCCCGCTTCTTTCAATTTTATACTCTCGCTTTTATCAATCTCACTTGTATTAATTATTTAAACTTGTCGCGAGACGAGAAGAATTGTATTTAAAAAAAAATAATAATAATCGTTTTCTTAAATCTTTAATAAAATAAAATCTAATAAATTTTGTCATACTTTTGTCAATTATAGTTATTAGGAATTATAGTAACACAATTAATGGCATCGTATTGACTGAAAAGGAGCTGAGACTCCTGATTCTCGTGGAACAATAGCCAACTTAACTGGCCTCTGTTTAGAAAACACTTACGACGATTTATACGACGACGCCTGTTCCTCGACTTTATCGCCTCAATTATTCTTCGATGGGTAAAGAATAGTCGAATTTAATTCAACAGCAGAAACAGAACACCTAATACAACTAGACTGTGGATTTCATTCATTTATAAAACAATACATACATACATAGAATTGTACAATACAAAAATATAAGATAATCAATTAAACAATAATATAAAATATTAGGAATGTATATTATAATGTTCGAAAGATAAATGCATATTTTTACCTGTTTTATTTTGTGTAACTTATTCACTAATCTTATCAGAAGATGTTTGATACGAATAAACCTGACCCTACATTTACACAGTGGAACAAAATAAAAAAAATCGTATAAAAAAAGCATATAATAAAATTATTGATTTTCTAATGGCTGCTTCATTTCTTTTTATAATTCTTACGGTTCCTTTATTTAAACCAAAAATTTTATAATATCAACTCAGGAGTAGCCGTTGCCGCTTGTCAAGAGAACGAAAATGTCTGTCTTCGTTTCCAAAGAAATAGATTCTCTGATTAGTTTTACTCGTCACTGTCATACTATTTCTTGTACGTATTATCGAGTCTTGACACAATTACAGAACGAATGAAATTAATGATACTCGATAAGAATATCGACAGAACGCATATAACAATGTTATCAATGCTTGCGAATTTAACATTGACAACCAAAAGCAGAAGTTTGACAAGATTAGTACTCTGACAATTTTTAATGTAATTATGATCGTTCTAAAGGGTTCGTGCAATTCTGAATAAATCGTGTAATGTTAAAATTGTGCAGAAGAATACCTTGTAAGAAAAGAGTCAGGTGCATATTCTTGCACTCATTAAAATAGGAATACGTACGTCAGTAATATCTTTCACAAACGGGGCAGTAATACAGTTTTCTCGATTCCCATATATTTTTCATTCCGTTTTAGTATTTCTTTGAACCGCGTAATTGGCTCGCGTTTAGGGGAACTGTAAAAGAAACCGAAGTTTGAATGTTTGCCGGGTCGCAAGGAATCGGTGAACAATGGCCGCGTCGAAGAAGATCCTTTTCACGAGGAAAAAGTAAAAGGAACCAGGGACAAAGACCCTTTATTCGAAATCGCGTTGCACTGGGTAAACAAGCTATGGTTTTGTCAGTCAACGCTTTCAGATAGTCACCGCATTATCTTTCTGGCTAGCCTCAAATATTCATTATCTACGAACCGGATTGTCCTGTTCGTACAACATTTTAAAAACATTAATAATTATTTTAAATCTTCGCAAAACCCTTAAATGAAGGATTTTTAAATTAGCAAATGTCTCAGACTAACAAATATCTTGCAGTTGCACGTGTACAATATTTGCTGAATAAATGAAATCTGAGTATAAAAAAATGGTATATGTAAGAATCATTTGAGGGCTGAAAATAAAAGGGAGTGGTTGGATTTTTTTGTTGTCAGGGGATGGAACCCATCGTAGTGGCATTGATATAGTTGGAGATGAGAGGCGGAGAAAGTGGTACGGGTCCGTGTAAGTTGAAACGTACGGGCACAGTGGAACGCATATGGTCAGACATAAGGGGAATAGGATGGGGCCGTGTATTTCCACGCGAGCGGGTAGAATGTATCCCGTGCACGGTCGGGCAAACGCTTCGAGCGGAACAGAGCGAAGATCCGTGGTCGGACGAGGATACAAAAGGATATGGATGGAGCTTTCAAATAAATTGTAAGTAACAATTCCTGTCCTGTTTCGGTAAATATTACCGTGGCATGTTATTGGTCATGGGAGTATCTTCCCATGAAAATACTTAGGGGCGAGTGATCGTGCGAGTAACGTTAAGAAATATAAAGGGCCGCAGAAATGTTTCAGTGCTCCATTCTTATTTATATTATTTGTTAATAAATTTTTCATTGATATTCAAATCATGTTTGGTTTACGTAATTCAATACAAAATGTATTATCTACCTTTGACAGAATGATTCTTCATGAATATAGAAACATCTTAACGAAAGTTAAATGTTTCTATATTATAATTTTCCTAAAGTTTATCACTTCAAATATTGCTTATCCAAATATCAATTTTTATCGGATTTCTTAAATTTTTGCCAGAGGTCTTACGGTTCATACAGCCTTAACCCATTGCAATTCAGAACTAGACGAGGTGAAAAAGCGATTGGAAGCGCCGTCAGCTTTAACTACGATCCGCAGACCACGGTTACGTCACATCTGGTCCTGGTCTGCTTAAACACAGCCCCGAGACCAGGATGGCTGGTCCAGAAGAAGGAGTCGGATGGCTCGTGAATTTATACGCCGTTTAACCCGGTTTAAACTTCGCCACTTAAATTAAACAATAGAACGAACCGCGAGTCGAACGGTACGTCTTCCACGGTCTCTACTGTCCATCCTATTCCCAGATCGCGTTTCAACATCCCAACGTTACAATGCGGCCAAATTCCGAAAAGCTCGACAAAATTCGGAAACAGTATGATGTTTATAAGGATTCTCGAGATCGTTGATTGAAATAATTGAAGAAAATGCAAAGTATAATAAAAATACTAGTCAAATAATAATTTATTCATTATTTTCAAACAATTTTCGAGTAGAAATTATAACGTGAACAGAAATTAGGAACTTTACTATACTTGAACATTTTGTGTGTGTGTANCCCGTACGTAGGTCACTTATTTAGCTTGCACCTGCCAGATATGCATTTTTAATAGACAGCGGATTTTTATGCAACATAAAATATTCATGGTAGCAGTTAAAAAAATATATTCTGAATAGACATTTATTTCATCACGTAAACACCGTTTAACATTTTGCATATTTATGAACATGGCAAACATTCTTTATACTCTCTGCAAATAGAATTTTTCTATAAATGTATAAAATCCGCTGTGTAATTATTACACATTTTAACGTCTTCAGGGACATTGGCACACGTGTATGTTTAGCATTTCTAAATTTAAAATTATACCAAATGAAAAACAGAATATTCGTAATGGAAAATAATTAAATCGATTTTTTCGCTTAAATAAATTTGTTATTGAAAGGGTTAAACGAGATTATTATTCTTCAGTCATTAGGCTATCCAACTATATTCTTTAAATTACATAAACCCTATTTCTCGACTTTAGGCCTCGTCCCGCTGTGCGTCGATGGACAACGTAATTTCTCAACCCTGGACACGTTCTCAAATGAATCGCGGTTCCTCGTTCGCCGGCCAGAGTTATTGTTTTATGATTACTGTTGTTTTCTAAATAATCTTCATGTTTATCACTGCGATTCGGGCGTTAGGCAAAAGTGGAACCGGCGGCGTAGGGGGAGAAGTTATGGTTATCAAGGTTTTGTCGCGAACTGCTGCTTCCACCTGAGAAGATTAATAGTTACATTAGGGGGACGCGTCGGGCCAGATCCATTTCTGGGCCCCCCGGTACCGCGGGCCGCGCGCTGCTTCCTTAGAAATTAATATTCTAAACAGCCCATTAATTCCGCGGACGCGCGAGACTCGTCGCATTAATAATCCAAGGATAATTCGCCGTCTCGCTCGGGTACAGTAATACTCGCGCACGGTATCTCTCGAACCGCCGGGAAGTTCAACCGTGTAACAGCTTCTGCGTGCCGCGTGCTCCCGGACCGAATTATTCAACGGGCAAAAATTGAATCACCGATAGTTGAAATTTTACTCGTCCCACGTGCGCGCTTCCCGGCAGAACTCGTCGTAAATAAACATAAGCAAGAATCCGTTTTTAATGCGAAACGCGTACTCAAAGAAGTAACGTCGATTCGTGCCGTTCATCAGACATGAAAATGTAGGAAACGACGAAATATTTTAATGAGAAATTCCTCGCTTATCCAATCGAATAACGGCCGACGGTTTATTTTTACAAATCGGGACGAAGAATCGTTGAAACTACTTCGCGTAAAACCGCAAGAGCCGAACGAGTTATCAAACGAATTCACGCAGCTCGCCGGCGCAGGACGAGACGACGACGACGACGACGACGACGGCCGAACGAAATTCTCGCGGAATTTGCACGGAGGAACGTTTCATCTTTATGCAGAGTGTTTCGGACGGGTTTCGGGCACAAAAAGAAACGCGCATAGTTCGAATTTGTCGGTGCAGGACACAAAGTGCCTTCCACGGAAATGCCCGTGAAAAGGTTTAAACGCGCACCCCGGGGATCGTTTGCTCTTCCCCTCTCTCTCTTTCTTCCCTTCTTCTTTGCCATCGACTCTCTCACGGGGCCGGGGAGTCAATCTTTCCGGGTGCAAGTAGCCGTGTTCTCTCACGAGGCGAGCTCATCGGATGCATTCTGCGCTTTGAAACGAGCCACGGACCAGATCCGTTCATTGTTTGGTCCACCCTCGAGCCCCTCGGCCCGATCCCCGCGCCGGCGGCACAAAAGCGTCCCAAGGGGAAGCGAACAGCCTCGCCGGTTCCTCTCGCTTCGGCTCGCCGCCGGTTAACCGGCGTCACATGCGTTGTTTAAGCTAGACAATCGGTACTCGGTGAAAAAAGGAACGCGTCCCTCTACGATTCTCCTTGCCACGGGCTTACGAATCTGTTTCACGTTATAAAGCCCTGTCTTCTTTAAACAAGGTGGATCGTCAAGCTTGATCAGTTTACTCTGCTGTTAACGGTTCGACCGGAAGTTCTTGTTTCTAGATAAAATAATACGGTTCTAGGAATGCTTTAAGATGATCTTTGCCTTTGACTTTATAACAACCAACAAATAATAATATTTGCATGTTGAGAATTTTTAAGTATAAAATCGAGAACCCGTCACATTGACGGGTTCTGTAAATCTAGTGTAGACTTCGACTTACGCAATGTTAATTAATTAATGAAATCGAGTGAAAGAAGCCAGTCGATGCAACGATTGAAACACTACGAGAAGCGGCAGGTACCTGTAAACCGTTTCAATTATTTCATCAACGGCGAAGGTTGGAATAATAAAGGAACAAAAGTCTCGAAACTCGAGCCGCGAGGAAAGAATCGCAACACGGCGAGATGATGGAGTAGGCGGGAGCGAAGCCAGCGGGGCTAAGAACAAGAAGAAACGAAGCCGGGAGGAGGAAACAACGAGACTTTCAGACTCCGGCAACGAGTGTTTGCTACGAAAGCTACTTCGACGCCCGAGCGTTATTGTTTGATAAACTCAAAAATGACGCGGCCTCCGTCCCGTTTGAAGTACCGAGGTTGGCGGGCCTGTAACTGGAAACAATGGGCCACCGCGAAAAGGGAAACCGACCTGTTCGTTTAATCATCGAACCACGCGGCTGTTGCGGAATTATTTTTATTAGCCTCCTTTGTTTCCGTCTCGGAAATACGAAACAGGGAACACGTTGCATCTCGTTACTTCAATAATAGAACATCGCCATTGTATATGATTGTCTTGTTTGGAAACGAGATAAATGGAAACTCGTAATGTCTCAAGAATGACTCGAATTGTTTCATTAATTTACCCAGCGCCAATTAATTCTGCCGGAATTTTCAATCGCGAAATGATTGTTTGTTTCAAAGCTCGCAGCTTCCTATTGCATTATTCAAAGGAAATCGTCGTTGATTACCGACTACAGTAATTGCAATCGCATAAATCTTCTGGCAAAATAATTGTTAAAAATTCACGTACCTTGCAACTTGTCACGAGATAAAAAATAAAACGTTTTCACGTTCGCGTGAATTTTTAACTCCGTCCAAGCTTGCAATCGGCCGGCCGGGCATTGAAAACTTCTCTCTCTCTCTCTCTCTCTCTCTCTTTCATTCTATTACAACGCAGCCGCGCCGATTAACATGCACGGGTGTATTAATACGTTTCGTATTTTTCAATCACGTAGCAGCCGGTTTCGCGCGCGAACGACGACGTCGTCGAAATAAAATCACCGTCCCCGCATTAAAATGCAAATGGGCCGTCGTTCGTAACGGTACACGCGCGTCGCCCGTTTGAAAAATATCCGATTTCCGGTTTTATTACAAGGATGCCGGGAAAACGAGACCCGAGTAAAGTTGCCAAAGTGAATTAATTCGTAATCCCGATCGGGGAACCGAACCGTTCTCCGGCGTTGGGAGAAAAAAAAAAAATAAAAATGGAATTAAAAATCGACCGGTTAATTTCAATGAGCGAAAGCCGATCGTTTTCATTGTCGGTGAACGAACGATCTGATTTCAATTAAAGACCCGAGCGGTCGAAACACGATTCAAATTGTCTAAAATTGTACAAATTCAAGAATGTCAATTTATGAAAAGCGTTACGTTAATTCGATACGGAAACGAAACGACCGAATGTATGTTGCTATTTCACACGATTAATTGGAAACTTGTTTCACGAAATGATTGCGCAATTCTGCACAGGGAGCACGAGAGGGCAACTTCAAACGATGACAAGTGAACCGTCGATTTTTCATTTTTCATCGATGCGCAGAGAGCTGTTCAAAAGAAAGTTTCGCGTTCGTCGCCACGTGCGCTTTGTACGATTTTCGTTAAAGGCGACGCGCCGAGGCGTCTCAAAGACGACGAGGACCTTTCGTTTGTTACGCGAAACGTGCTAAACTCGGGTCGGGTCGCAGGCGCGGACCGCCGATATAGAAACGAATCACGTGGCGTTCTCAGCTGACAGGCAGATTGCCGGCACGTGAGCAGAACGTCCGATTTTCGTCCGAGCCGAGTAACGACCGGAACTTGCCGCTCAGATTGTCTATTTTTCAATGGGGAAACGCCTGCCTCGAATGGAACACCTCGCTCGATCTTCCGTTTCTCATATCAAAATTCCACGCTTGAAATGATTGATTATTTCTATTAAATGCGTTTAGATTAATTTACTACTATATATTATGTAATACATACTATTAAAATTTTGCTGCAGTGTGCCAAATTTAATATTGCACATTATTACTGTCTAACACTAGATTGCCCAAGAAAGTCATTTTGACTGCTTTTGGGCAAATGTACAAATAATAATGCATAAATTATTTTTTTCCAAGTGAAGTAAATTTTTTTTTTATTGTTAACATTTACTAATAACTTGTTATATGACTGCACATAATATAAAAAATATTAAAAATTAATTTTAGACCAATCTCTTTACACATTATTCTTTCACAATGCAGTCATTTTGACTGCTTTTGGGCAATATAGGTATATACTAAGTTTCAGTCTTTCTAGTGTTAATATCAGCAATGACTATAGAGAATATATTGCCTATTGCATGCGTGAATTCATGTGCTATGATATTAAAATTCTTCAAACATATTAGAATTTATAAACTGTTATAACGACCATATTTAATTTTTATTTAACTTTGCTAAGCAATGGATTAATTTATACTCTGTGTAATGTATAATCATCGTCCTAATGACTCTTGCAGTTGATATGCAATCTTAATAATAAAATTAACTAACTAATATTTCAGTTTGTCATTCCACGCTAGTATAATCCTAACACGAGAAACTGAAAATAGTACAGATGTGATTTTCATGTCAGGGAGTGTAAACACATGATTAGGCGAGCTAACATGGATCGAAATGATCATAGCGATTTTCATCTGGCCACGCGTTCAGATATGAAAATGTTTATTTCTGTGGAATAGAATAGCCGGGCCGTTCATTAATTATAAAGCGCTGACGATTAATCAACGGCGGCGGGACGGGCGGCGTTGTTCGCAAGTCGCATCGACGAGATTTACAATATTTACGTGACTCGACGCGTATCAATTTCCCGGCGGGAAACGAAGGGGGTACGCCGTAAATCGGCCGTCGCGTTAATTTCCACGCACGCGATCCACTCCCTCCCTTCGCGGGCTCGATATAAAACGAACGAAAAGCGGAACCAAGCGAAACGAATGACGCGACACTGAAAACCGACCCTGTTTTTATCGCCGCATCTGCGAAATCAATGATCACCTATTTTTTTTCCCCTCTCTGTTTTTTTTTTTATTTTCTTCGTTACGCAGCGGTTAACCGTTGATATTCATTGATTTGTTATGCCACAAACTGCTAGTCATAGCTAGTGACTATGCAGTTCAATTTCAATTCGCAGTTCTCGCATATCTTGGATGAACCCATGACAGAATTTTGATTTCATTTATAAAAAAATATAAATGCAATAATGAAAGAATTTTGTATAATTTTATTACATGATTAAAGAATATTTTAAAATTGAAATAATGTCAATTTCGAGACTATTGTTTGATAGACAATAAATAGTAAACAAAATACTTATAGATAATGTAGACAGTTGCAAGTCAGGTACAATTAAATAAAAAAATGCAACAACTATGTATTATAATTCTGTTAAGAAATTTTTATGGCCAAGAAAAATAGGTCAAACAATTTTATAAACTTTACTCCTCTGTAATTATCATTTTTTCTAAAAGTTCATCGCTTCTATTATCTATTGGAGACAGCTTTTTATTAAATGTCTTAAACTTTTGGCAGAGATCTTACGGCTCATACAACCTTAATAACTAGTGACAACCTGCATCTCAATTTTTACTTCATATTTTATTTTCTCAGCTTAAATTCAAATTACATTCAGCTTAATAATCACTTTTCTATTATATATTACTTTACCGATAGTTATAAAAATTTAATCAGGGCGATAGATAGATAGATGTCAATGAAAGATTACTGTTTTCGCAGCCTTAAGGGTATCGGAGTCGATCAAGGTGACTGTTAAATAGACAACCCCGGGTAATTAATGGATTTATTATCGAATTAACGAGGTCTCGTGAAAAATGAAGGCTGGTCCGCCGTGAATTCGAAATCTATTTCTAGCCGGCGATAGCACTGGGAATAGCTGAAGCACAGCTAGTCACGGTTCAATACGATACGACTCTATACGGAGTGAGATAAATCATCGGAAAAATGTTAATTTCTTTTCGAACCTATTTCCTTTATCTGCAAGTTGAGCCACATTGCGTTTATCCTGTTTTATTTTACGTATCTATCCTTCTTTTAAAAAATATTCAAAATGCTATTAATATTTGAATGCACGTTTTTTTTTGTACTATCACGTTTAAGTTTTACTCCTTTTTATCTGTCTTTCGTTTTAAAAAAATAAATTTGTATGCTTATTTATTACTAGTGGGTACTGAGATATCGATTGAAATCAATATATTCATTTTCCCGTACTCGAAATAAATAATCGTGAATCTGGAAATTCTGTAGAGAACCAGAATACTGGCTGCGAAAACGATTTTCCTTTGTCTTCGTTAAAGCGAAAGCGTGACAATAAGAGTTTCCGAGTTGCCTCGATTCGCTATTCAATCCCTTCTTTACTTTTGAGTACTCTCCGAAGTTAAAGCGCCGCAACGAAGAGAGTAAATGCACAGAGAAAGAGAGAGAGAGGATAGAATAAAAACCGTGGATAAATTACCTTGTGTTTGTCGACCAACACGGGTCTCAAGTGGCGGTCGAAGAGGAGCTTGTCAGGCTCGATGTTGATAGGGCTCTGTCTCCTTCCTTTGCTGCACAGAGACCACTGCGGGTTTATCAAACCCCAAAACGCAGGACCTGTAAGCAAAACGAGAATCGACGTTTTAACGTTTGTGTGATGCACTTTAGTTACTTTTGTTGAAACCTTACATATCGCATGAAGCTAACCATCGCATTATGGAATTACACACCCGAGTGATTCAACTTCTTTAGGCCATTTTTTTATTTTGTAAACATTTCGGATGTTAAAGAATGGTAAATAATCAAATAGTTAAAAAATTAGTTGACAGTATGAGAAAACAAGATCAATCGCATTGCTAAAATACAATTTAATGGATTTATTATATTATGTACCATCGGCACACCATAATTATTTTTAATCTCTCCCGAATACGCAAATTGAAGAACAATGAGTAATTAATTGCGAAATATTATTAATTTTAATATAACATTTGTTTAATATCAAAGAAAAATTGGATATTCTTTAATTTTATAATATAAAATTATACATGTCTATTTTTATTTCGAGGGAGATTCTTTTCCATGCACTTATGTTTCTTTAAGAATTACAATATTAATTTTGAAAGTGGCTTAAGACCATTTATTCTCATCAACAATACATTATTTTTTAAACAATGTTTATTATGCTAATCAGATTGATAAGTTATACACCCTTAGAAACATAAGAAGCTATTATACTACCACGTTATCAGTTATCATTATTGTTAAATTTATTAAAACCTGAATCCTTAAATATCGTAATTTTAAAATAAACGAAATACTTTCGAAATAAGCGGCTTATAAAACTCTTGTGTGAAGCCTATTGAGAATTTAAGGCTGTACCATCGATCTGTTAGCCGATATCACAATCGGTTTTGGTAGCAGGGGAGACGATATTTTTTTCACAGGTTTCCAATTTTCCTGGGAAGAAAGTTGGGCAAAGTCGACGGCGGGGAACCGCGAGCGAGCGTGGCTATCCCAGGCGACCGCGAATCGCCGTCTTGTCGTCTGTCAACCGTTTGGAAATTTGAAATTTTTATAATTTCAACTTTTCCGGGTGAGTTGCGCGGCGCCGGCGTCGCCGGAACCCAGCCTGCACCCCGCCAACTTTTATTCGGTAAAGGGGCTTTCGAACTCGTTTCGACACGAGCCAACGGGGAAAGCGCTCTCTCCTTTTCTCGTTCGTATTTACCCGCGTCTCCTCTGAGAAATTTAACTTCTTCCATGGCTGCTCCGAAACCGATGCCAAGAATATCTTATTTAACGAATCTATATATCTTGAATTAATAAGGGAATAAATTAGATTGTCCATACATCCTATTTTCCCTCGAGAGGTAATTTTTTCTAAGTAAATACCGAAATAGATAATCAATTTTACAATTGCAATCGACAAGTCTGTACATGACTTAATTCCACTGAAGACTTTTTACATGAAAATTGAATAATAATTGAATAAAAATAGACCAAGTACATATATTATCAACATTATGACTGATTATTATTATTATTATTGACTCTTTGAATGATAAAAAAGAAAAATGATTGTTATAAAATTGATGATCTGACATGATAAACGTTAAATTCCTCGACTGATGACAAGCTTTCAATCTCGAGCTATCAGACGCGATTTTTCAGTCGCGTAACAACGGCAATAAAATGATTAAAGCGCGTCCATCCGGTTAAGCGCGACAGAATTTCTCGTCGTTCGCATTCTCAATCTTCCAGCGTTCTGACGTCTATGATATTAACGATCCCGGGCCGCGTGTCGTACAGGGGTAAGTAATAAATTATTGCTCGTATAAACAACTCGTATAACCGACGCGGGAGGCACGTCAGCAAGGAAATTTGCCACCGTGACGGCACGCGACGCGTCGCACACAAAGGGACCCGGCCTCCTCTTATAACGATCCATACACGCCGTCGCGGTTTTCCAACCGGAAGTGTGCCGAGACATTCTCATCTTTATTTTACGTATATACAGTATTGGTCATAACTTTAAGGCGACCAATTTTAATTTCGGTTATATATTTATATGTAAATGGTTTTCGTCATTATTTTCATTTAGTGCCCTTTTTTGGAATTGGGGTTTGCAACTTGTAAGTGAAATACACTCTGTATGTAAAGCTTGCTTAAACTCAAACCTTCGGCTATTAAATATAAACTAAGACAGTCTTATCAGTATTTTTGTTTCCTTCAGTTTTATGAACAACAGACGTTATTTTAACATATATAACAGCATATTAGTGCTGAAACAGTCAGAAGATGTTTAGGACATTTTCAATTAAGAGCCTGAAGACCATATAAGAAACCTACAATGAGTACTAAAAATCCAAAATGTGACTTGCATTTGCTTATGAACATTGTGATAAGATAAGATTGGCGAAATGTATTATTTTCGAATGAATCAAAGTTAAACCATGTTTCTTCAGATGGAATACGATACGTGAACCGTCCTCTGAAGCCACTTATATCTTCCACATAAAATATATATTTTCTTTTTCGTTCCATTCGGTTTAATTCATCTGAAGCATAATATTAGATTTCCCAGAAAGTTCGTTGCGATGCAGAAATGCAGAAATGCGAAATGCAGAATGTATTACACCAAAGATTCGACGAACAACCATAGCTGTCTTATCTTCGTTTCATGCATAATTCGTTTAAAGCACGATAGAACAAACATTCTGTTTCGTAGAATGAAGCATGTTTGATGAAAGCCTAACGGCGGAGGTGAAACAGTCGGGACGTCGCGTCGCGTCGGCACGTTTAAAAGCACAGCTGACAGGATTTATAGTATCTCGCGAGTTGTATCGCGTCCAGTCGACTATTTGTCAAACGAACGCAACATTAACCCCAATATTTATAACGCAACCCAGTCGTTGCCGGCTCGCCGAGGAATTTCATTTTCCCGCCGACGTCGTCCGCCCCCGCCGCCGATATAATTGCATAATTAGCGCGTTGATGAGTCGGACAGTTCCTCTAGCGACGGCTCGAGCCTATCGCGTAGACTCCGGCAATTTTAAGGATGGAAATAGTTCGTTCGGAGAACCTCGGGTTAATGGAATAACGGCGGCCAGATGGAATGATTATTTTCTTATCACCCGAAGGCGGGCGGACTATTATGGCATTCATCAGGTTCTTCGAGGAAACCCCGCGCTGAGGACGAGGAGGGTCGCAATGGTACGGTGGTTGAAAGTGAACGGAGGAACTGGCTCGAACGTAAGAGGGTGGCTGTAGATAACAGGAGAAAGGGTGATAACTGGAGAGCCTCGGCTCGGTGTATAACCGGTTACGAGACCGCCCCTATCTCTCTCGGAGGGGGTGTAACAACCCCATTATTGAAACTTCAAGCGCGGAGCAATCATTCTACAATTAGCAAAAGTGATTAAGTGTAGAAGCTAACACGGCCCCAGCAGCAAACTCTCACTCTCTCTCTCTCTCTCTCTCTCTCTCTCTCTCTCACTTCGTCCCTCCGATCGTTTCCACCCTCTCTCTGCTTTTCTTCCTTACCCTCACCCTACGCGACCCTATTTACCCTTTCCCCTCCGCTACTTTCTCCTTTCTGGCACGAGCAGAAACAGCTTGTAGCTACGCCGCGGTCGTTGTTGATCCCCTTTGCGGACTGGCTCCCAACTCTTGCCAACCCCTATTCTATTTTCCCCTACCGCGCGCCGCTCTGGTGACACCTGTTTTAATTATCCACCTGTGCCTCTCGCAGGCCGGGCTAATAATTCGTAATGAGCGGACAGCGCCGAGTGGATACACACCGCCGGCAGCCGAGTCGTTCACCCTTGTTAACCGGCGTAATTACAGGCTAGCAGCGAATAATTGTCCGATCCTTTTTTTTCTCCCCTCTCCTGTCCCTCTTCATAGTCGAGAGAAGCTCCGCCGTTTGGCGGATTCATCTCCCGTCCGGTTCTTTTATTACCATCTTCTCAACCGTTTTTTCTTAGCTCGTCCGTGAGCCTGAATACACAAGAGGGAAGAGGTTCGCCAGATTCATCGCGATAAGGCGAGTACGAATAGACTGGAGATGGATTTAATCAAGGACGGATTAGCCCCGCCGCGGATTCCCGATAAAAACAATTAATCGAGGGGATGGACTGAAAAATGCCGCAGTTTCTCCTTCGGAAGAGAAACCCGTTTCCCTTCCGTTTTTACAAACCATCTATTTCTCACGGTAATTTAAAACTCCTGTATAATGAAAACAATTTTAAGTTACAGTTTACCATCTTCAAACTCGATGCATTAACCCACGCGTGGCCAGAGATAAGATAATATGATAGAAGAGCATAAGCTTTCCACCGGTGTTTGGACTTTGGACATGCCCGTTGGACATGAGATTCTGACCACGAGTCTCTATTCTGATATCCACGTTTGGCATAAAAATTATAATCACAAATTCGACTCATGGTATTCAGGCTTAATTCAAAATTCAAATCACGAATCGTGCGGCAAGGATTCAAAATTGTTTTCAAATACGACAGAATTAAGTGACATGTTGGAATTCTTGTGGTAAATAGTGTGGATTTGTGTACTTGACGTAGCAGTGTTTGATTGCCACTGAACTGTGGAATCCGAAGCATACGTCCATTTCCAAAATTCCCTAACCATCCTCAGCAGGCATATTCTGTTCATAAATCTTCGCCAGCTCCGTCGTTAAAAGCATTACGTCGACTACAACGAAATGTCAATCCTTGAGTGATAAAGGCATTCCCGTCTGACCAATGAAATTCCTTCGTCACCAACGACCACGTCAAAGTTCAGTTAGAAATATCAAGACGTATTAACGTCGTGCAATTTAATAGAAGGTCGTATGAGCCTTTGAATAAAAGACAGTGACAATGCATTGGAATTTTAACAGTTATTAAATATTATGTTAATAACACATTGTGCAAAATTTTAAGAATTTTCCGAGGCTATTAAAAAAGTTATTGCTAGACTGCGGATTTTATGCATTTATAAGAAAAGGGAATATGCAAAACAAAAATGTGCTATACATTGCGCGTAATGTATAAAAATGTAGAAAATATAAGCAGAGTGCATATTGCAATATTTAAATGATAAAAGGAATTGTTATTTAAAACATTTTTTGAGCTGCTACCATAAATATTCTAGTTAGCACAAAAATCCGCAGTCTAGTTATTACATCTTGTATTTTTATGTTGAATGACAACATTTTCATTTCAGTTATGAAAAAACATAAATGCAACAATGATGGAATTTTGTAATTTTCTATAATTGTTAATACGTGTTTGAAAAATGTTTTAAAATTGAAATAATATCAAGTTCGAGGATATTATTTGAGATGTACAACAAAAGGTAAGCAAAAGTCTGTAAAAAAAAGTTTGTAATGTTCATATGGGCTGTGACATTAAAGTGAGTTCGATTTTTCTAATAACAATACATTTATTATAACAAAATTACACGCGGAGTGAGAATTATTTTGTACTTCAAATACGAAGCGTCGTGTTTAGTACAAAATTCCCATAAGTGGTTAACATACAGGCATTTACCCTACATCATCCTTTTCAAATTCGTTAAATTTCTCAAATTTTTGGAAGAGATCCACCCACACAACCTTAAGGCTCAGTCTAAAAGACGATTTAAAATATTGTTATTCTGTTGTGTTATTCTAATTAAAATTGTTGAAACGTGGTTGAATAGATATTAGGCTGTCTAAATGCAAAATTGATTTACACACAGTTGGATAATCATCTTACTTATAAGCATCTCACGAAATTCTCTCGACTGCATTATTTACAATAGCTTAATTCGGTCTAATCTAATCCAGAGATCCTGCAGCCCCGTGCATCGCGTTAGTTTAATCAAATTAATCCCCTTCCGGAAGACTTTTAATCCTCTCAAGGAACAATGAATAATGAAGGGAAAGCACGGATGTATCGGCTCGCCGCGACCATAATTCAACTCTGCTTGCCTCCACCGGCCCGTTCCTCGCGTATCGTGCACGCGCTTGCAAAATCGCGCGTGCAAATTGCATACAATTATCAGGCCTATCAAACCGAAACCCGGGAAGGCAACGAGATCCAAGGATTCCGAGAAAACGGTAATCATGCTTCCATGAACGAACCAAGAAAAAGTTTTCAACCCCTCCCGCAATTATCGCCACGACCTTTTCGAGTCACCCATTACTTTCACGAAACTCTGTTCCCACTCCATGAAAATATATCTGAAACCACGATTATTGCTTGAGACTTTCTTAACATCAATCGTGTCGTTAGCTCATTAAAATCGTAGGAGTCTAATAAATGGATATATAAAACTAAGCGAGCCTTAAAAGTTTAAGTCACAACGACCGTAATTTTGAGGAAATTTGTAAAAAAATAAAAGAAAATGAATCTTTCACATGAAAGTAATTAGCATCCAGTGGGTGGGGATGACTTCATTAGCGTGTAGATTTTTCAGGTTCTAAAAATCATAACCGGTGGGTAGAAAAGACAGGTAGGGAGAGGACAGTTGATTGGAGGAAATGTATTCATGTATGCATATGAATTCAGAGGCCGGGTAGGCCGTCGCGACGTCTGCGGAGTACGAAAGGCTCGCTGGCTGCTTGAAAAACATCTTAATTGGACTTGGCGCGTTGTCACGACGTCAATGGACCCCTTTGGTGGTGAACAGCCAGCTTCCGACTATTCTGCCTCCCCTTTTTCTACTCTAGATAGACACTTCTTCGATTCACCCAAACGTCCACCCGTCTGCCTCTCCTTGTGTCGCGGGACGATCTCGTTACTACGATTTTCCCTTTTTTTTCTCAGACCCTTTTTAAGGACAAATCTAAGAGCAACGGTTGATCGTTTCTGAAAATAGTTTCCTTCATTGTAAAAATTCGAGTAAAATTACAATATGAAAGTGGAACTTAAAAATAATGACAGAATTCTAACACAAGTAAAAGATTTTCATTAAATCGCAGTTAAAAATATTTTCTGAGAGGAATAATTTAGGTTCTCGGTTAGGAAACCATTCAGTAAATAGAGGAAGTCGAGCCGGAAAAAAGAAGTCTTCCATCCTGGCACTTCAATCCATTTCCAAGATTTTGACTTTCAAAGTTTTAAACGCAACGCGGAATCCCCGAGCCAGCCTGGCCCACTTCTCTTTCTAGAATCAAAGGGTTGTTTCTTGGAACCGCGTCTGGTGGTGTCTAGAAGTCTAGACGGGCTGGTTGGGGTTACGGCAGGTCAGTAACTGGGTCAAGGTGCGAGCGAGAGGTCCGAACTATGCGGCGAGGACGGCGCCAAAAAAATTAGCAAGTCGAATTGACAGTCACACCATGCTATAAAGTTACAGTCAGTGTTTCAATAGTATTCAAGGTTGGACGAGCTCTTACATAAAAACAATGACAAAGTATTGAAATATTAACAATTACTACTAAAACACTGTACAAAGTTTTAGAAGTTGTACGAGGCTAGCAAAAAAATTATTTCACCTTGAATTCTCATGTCAAATGACAAAATTTTGATTCGATTTATGAAAAAATATAAATGCAACGATAAGAGAATTTTGTATAATTCTAATACATGATTGAAGAATATTTTAAGACTGAAATAATCAATTTCGAAGTTATTGCTTGATAGACAATAAATAGTAAATAAAAGACTTGTCGACTCATATAAATTTAAATTAAAAATCGTTATTCTACATATACTATCACAGATATTAGATATAAAGACATCAAACACGTCCCATAAATATATCCACACGTTCTTATCTATAATCCTGATTGTTACGTTTCCGGATCGAGTCTTATCAAGAATGGCGGCGAGAAGGGTAGAAAAAAAAAAGAAGGGGGAAACGCACGCGGGATGTATGCAAATACAACGACGGGGCGGAAGGATTACTTACGTTAGAGGCACGGTAGAACGACAGAAATAAAGGGGTCGGGGATTCTGGAGTGCTATTTCCATAAAAATTCTCGATCCCTGGCGGATCAATCTCGATATGCATGAAATATTCAGAAACAAAATGATTACAGCCTTAAAAGCGGTGCGATGCAGTAGGAAGTATCGGGTGAGGGCGCGGAGCGAAAATAACGGAGGCCCCCCTCCCCTTCCACCTACTCCTCATCCTCGTCCATGGAAGGCGGACGCGAAACAAAAGCATGAATATAAGATGGTTAAAAGCTCCGCGGGAATGAAAATATTTTCTCGGATAACGTTTTACGACGAGCTACCGTCGCTGACGATCGTGATGAAAACGATTTACCGCGCGCCAGCCTGTTAAACCGCCGTTTTAACACCCTAATTAACGGATATGCTAACACGCCTTCCTTTTACCACGTAACCCTTAGGCGACATACTTTATATTTTAATCGGTCGAGAACCGAGCATAAAAATATTTTCAAGGAGAGCATCGAAACAATTTACCCTTATGTATAATTGGTTTCATCGTTTGAAACGGAAAAGGTGTTCGCATTAATAGGAAACATACATACATCATGTATGACACATTAATAGATCACTGAATAATGTTATTGATTTTCCCATGTTAAGAAAGGCGAGATGGAAATGAATTATACCGGCAACATTCGATATTCCCAATTATTGCCGGGTAATTCGAATATCGCCGTTTAATTGTTTTAATAATAAATAAACGTCTGCCGAATCGACTTACGCCTGGCCGGCCCCAATCCTTAATTAAATTATCCTGACTGTTAATAAATTTCATCCACTCCCACCATAGCCTCGCCTCGCTCGCCGGCGGCCTGGCTCCCAGGCTTTCCTTCTTTTCTCATTAATATTGCCGATTAATTTGTTTTGACAGGCAGTCACGCTGCAAACAGCAATCTTAAGAGGGGTCCCGTCGCGGAAAAGAGATAACCTCGTTGCCCGATCGATGAGTTCCAACGCTTGAGAAAAGTCGTTCGACCCTTTGCGACCCCACGCTTCATCCCCTCGCTCACTCTTCTGTCGGCATTCTGTTCGAACTGGGAGCAGAAGCTCGTCGGTTGCCTGCGACACTTTTCGTGTTCTCGCCGAGCCGATAAATCTCTTTCCCTCGTCTCGTGAAAACGAGAGTTTTCCACGGAATCGAGGCTGGACCAATGAAAGCTCAACTATACACCTCGCCTATCTTTTTTTTTCTACTTCTCTTTCAACCCGGGATTTTATTCGTCCCCAATTGATTCGTTCCTCTTCATTTTTTAATTGTGATTTATCAGCGTTCTACGAGATGTCAGAAAATGCATCAAAAGAATTTTCTTAATCGGCATTGAATTAAGGATGTACAGGCTATATAGTTAAACAATGCTAGAATGTTGAATTTGTTATTATAGATTCCTATTACTATTAAAAAGCTACCTGCAAAATGTTTAATCAATCCATGGGATTTTTGAAAAGTTATAGTGATATAAAATTTGCATGTACTCTTATGGTAATCAGCAGTAACCCAAAGAAAACTTTCTGGTATTT
>NW_017157600.1:56210-58308 GCF_001652005.2 Ceratina calcarata
TTTTCGCCAATAACTCCCAAACCGTTGGACTTACGGAAAAATTGCACAAGACCTTTTTTGTAGAGGACGACGAGATCTACAATTTCCATGTAAAAAGTTTTCGCTAGCGTCAATAGTTAACGAGTAATTTGCAAAAAACTGTTTTTTCGTTTTTCGTCAATAACTCGTTAAACATTAATGATAGCGAAAAACTTTTATACAGCAATTGTAGGTCTCGTCGTCCTCTACAAGAAAGGTCCTATGCAATTTTCTCATGGGACCAGCAGTTTAGGAGTTATTGAGGGAAAACGAAATTTTTTTCCAAAAGTTCGCCGTTTCGACGCTGAAATGGTCGGATTTTGTCAACATCAATAAAATGCCAATTAACTGCACTTAACTCGTTAAATATTGGAGTTAGAAGAAAAATGCACTATTTTTAATTATGCATAGAATCAGTTTGATTGTAAAATGTATTTGAAACATTTATTTTATGACGAGAATATCGAAATGTGCATTCAATTTTTAATACTCTGATTACACGCAGCAGTTCATTAGAATTTCATCATGAATGCATAAAATCCGCGACGAATTGATAAAAAGAATTATTATAAAATTGTAGCTGAGGTCAATTACTGTGTCCACGGTTTTGTTTCTTTCATTGTCCCAGGAAAGTTTTCGGGATCACCGGGGGGAAGCTGTGAAATTTTTTGATACCCGTCAGAAGCCACGGCAAGTTCGGTAACACATTCAAAGCTTTCAAGATTTGCAGCACTCCGGAGGACTTTCCAGCTTTCGTGCCCATCACGGTTCGGATAACATTCGAAATAATTTTAAACTTCGCGCTGCGCTGCTCCCGGCTCCGTTTCGGCCGAAAACTTTCACGAGAAACTTGTCACGGACCTCTTAAAACGTGTCCAACGAACAAAACTCCATTTTAACGGAAAAATGTTTCGTCCCTCGTTTCGCCTCTTCAGTTCCTTGAAACTCTACTGACTCCCTTCACGTTTTTCTTATATTCCATCACGCAATTGTTAGAATAATAATGTACTAATATAACATTTCCTTGCATACATAATTACTGACAGCTATAGAAATTGCGAATTTTTACATAGATAATGTATATAATGTATATTTATTGTCATATAAATATAGAAAATGAAATATAACAATTAGACTGTAAATTTTATTTAATTGTTAGAAAATTGATTGTAAATAAATTATAAATGATACCAATTAAAAATAATATTAAAATCCGAATGAATATTTCAATGTTCGAATGATCAGACATAAGTTAATATAAAATACGTTTTTTAAACAGATTTTTCGAAATCTTCGTTTATTGCAAATAACTGCTTACCTGTTGCCACTAGCGAAAAATGTTTAAAACGAAAGTTGAAGGTACCGTGAAAAGCTATAAGTTTTGTACGAAAATTTTTTTTCTGTGAGTATTTTGCAATAAATTGTTGTACCGTTTTTTGTCAAATATTCGTCAACTATTGACGCTAGTGAAAAATGTTTCAGACAAAAGTTGTAGGTCTACTCGTCAGCTACAAATAAGGTCGTATGCAATTTTCCTCTAGGTCCAATGGTTTAGGGGACAAGTTCGCAGATAACAGACAACAAAAGGAAAATCAAGCGATCAAACCTTTGCCTAGGAAATAGGAAAAGAGTTCGGAAACAGAAGGGAAATCCCATTCGTCTCGTAAGAAACGTGAGTTGGGGAAGGAGAATCTGAAAAATTCCGGAACGTCTAATAAAACTTTCACGGCAGTTTGAACTCGTTGAACGCAAGCTGAGTCAATAAGAAGTATCACATAAAATAACATACTGTTAAACGACTTTATTAAAAATATATGAATTCATTATTACGATGGAATGAATGGATCTTCGTATTTTCGCGGATGAAAATTTCTGCGAGGCTTTAAAACGAAATGGAGTTCTCAAACAAAGTTCGTACCACATAAATAAGAAACAAAAAATATATATAAATACTACCATAAAAACATTTTACGATTAAAGATTAATACAACCTAAATGGAGTATTTATAATCAAACAATGTGAAAATATGTGCACTATATAAATTAAAAAAATAATAAACGTTCTTCGTTCATTTAATTA
>NW_017157600.1:58662-61691 GCF_001652005.2 Ceratina calcarata
CATTTCTATAGTTACTTAATTATTGTTTATTGATTTATTGGCATAATTATTATTTTAAGACGTAGGTATTCTATTGTTTGTTCACTTATTGGCTTAATTACTATTATATTTTAGCACAACACAATGAAAAACAGGTAGAGAATCATTGTCCCAAGTCGTACCATCAGCATTACGCGTACCACAGTGTACCAGATAATTTTAAATGACTTGTCAGTCGCCCGTAGCAATAGTTAAATTTGAGATTATCAGGGACAGATAACCGGGTGAACTGAAATATACGTAACCCGTGAGGGGCGCGGAGCGCGCCAACGCATCAAGTGGATTACGTCTCAAGTCTTCGCGCCATTTAGGCTGTCGAGCCTCGAATTAATTACCGCGGTCCAATTAATCAACGTCGTTTCATCGGACGTGCTCGAATTGCTACCCGGCATCCGTCCGTCTGCTCCACCAAATGACGATATCATTGAACGGCTGATTTTCCACGGTGTGCCAATCGGCAAGGGTGCCGGGACACGAGCGAATATTCGCTTTGTTTCGTTACGGCAAATCGATCGGGGTAATTGGTTCTGTTTTACAGAAACAATGCCCTCTCGCGTTGAATATGTTTTAGTAATGACATGCTTCTCCGTTGGAAAAAGTACAATTAGCCTCGTCAATCTCTTCTTTTCGTTTTTAGTATATGAAAGGTATGAATATATGGGGTGTCCCAGGAAACAAGTGAGAGCCAAAGAGGAGCAATCTTGGAGGTGTTTCTGAACAATAATTTCCTTTGGAAAAGTGCAAAGTTAGGCATGGTTTTTGAATTGTTGACAAAAAAACACTGACCAGTGAGAACAAGTGTAAGGCCCGCGATGAGCCCAGAATTTGCATTATGCCAAAGGAAATTGTTGCTCAAAGACACCTCGAAGATCACCTTTTTCCGGCACTAACACATTTTCTAGGACACCCTGTATAGTAACGATGATATTTCTATTCTAGTTCTATAAAAGAAGAACAATGACAATTTTATGAAGAATTCTATAAAAAGAGAACGGTGTTCCATATGAAAGAGCTAATCCGAAACACGTGAAGCAGCAACATGTTGAAAAAGACTTTCTGAACGGAAGTATTGCATTTGTGCACTTAAATCGATTACAGGACTTAATTAGTTTTCGCCGTCCCGGATCGGAATGTAATTCCACGAATTGCGAGCAGGGTCCGCAGCATTTCCGGCGGCGGGCACGAACGAAATTGTAGCATTTTGAATTGAAATTTCCAAATGGGAAAAAGCTAAACGCGAGGAAAGCTGCGCAGTGAAATTAGATAGGCGACGCGTAACAACAACGAAAAAACAAATATGAAAAAGCGGGCGGAAGGTTTAGTGTTTGGAAAAATTGCGCAAAAGAATAAAACACCGCGGCGTGGCAATTAAGAGTAACAACTGGAATTACGAGCAGTTCGAAAAAGCTGTACACAAACGAGCTTACAACAGCCCGCGGTGATAACGCTATCGGCCGATACGCAATTCGCGATGCCGCGGCGGCGGCGGCGGCGTTAGAACAGCTCGATTTGCACACCGTCGCAGTTGTAAATTCGTTAATTAACTAAGGTAATTGCTCCTGTAGCCGGGGTAATGCATTCGGTCGGTCGTACCGGAATAGGCTCGAACACGCGTCATACGGCACGGGCAACGAGTTCAATTTGAATATAAGCAGCCTACTCTCTAGCGTGCAATTTCACTCCCCGAAATTTCACTATTTTCGCACAATCGTTGTTAAACTGTATATTATTTATTTTACAACGCGCGTTCATTGATTCAAGTAACCAGAGAATGCACGTACGTGTAATGGTTTCGGGTGTGTGCATTGTGCAAACAGAGAATTTCTGCCGTTCGTATGAAAAAATATGCGACGCACGTACACGGCTCTGGCTCTCGGAGGCAATTTAACTTTAATTATGCAACGAGGCCGCATCCGTATAAACGTTAAAAATTGAGGCTACGCGGAAAAGTTCACGCAAACAGATTTTTCTCACAAGGACTCAAATTTCTTCTACTTACCGCTTAAAGAAACGGAATTCCCCAAAGGGAATTAAATGGAATTTTCCTTTCTCCCTATGGGCCGAAGTGCTCACCCTTAAAGTCGTCGTTTTGCAAATAATACATTGTGGTAAAATATAAAAGGGAAATTGTTCACGCTTGTCGAACCAATCCACGGAGTCCCATGAATTGGTATTAAATAAGACGTCTTCAGAATTTCTCGTCCAATTAAATGAAACTTTTAACCGGGAACGAGGAAACTCGCATGATCTTTTCCAGGAGTTCGTTCCAGTCTCGAACGAGCCGTGGAGGAGACGCGGGGACCGTGGAAGTCGTAAAAGAAAATTTACTACGGCGTCAGAAGTTCGCGAAGAAAATATCGATCGGGTTAAAGGCGACGGGCGAGGGGCGGCAGAATGGGCCGTGAATTATTAATTAATAGAGCGATGCTAAGAAACGGGAAGTTTCGCCGAGTAAAGGAAAGGGCGGTGATGCAGTTCGTCCAAGTTCCGATGAAAAATAGACTCGCCGGGCGATTAATCCTCGGATTGATCGCGGCGGCTGCCCCTAAGGCCGACCGCGCCTAGCGCCTCTGTATTGAATTCTTCGGGCCTTGAATCTCCCGCCCAACTTTTATCGACGCTCCTTGGAACGGCGTCGGATCACGAACCAAACGGAAATCGGCCTAAACGTGCTTTGTTAGGAAGAGTGCTTTACTGCCTCGGTATGCAACGTTCCGCCTCGTTCGCGATAACAACGAGTCTTGAAACGCGGCTGCTTTTAATTTATTGCTGGAAAAGGGAATTGTTTCATGATAACGTTTCAACGTTCTACTACATTGATATGTCTATCATCGAAATGTCGACGAATCGTCGAAATTGTTTACGTTTGTTAAACTGTCAATATTCAGCGAGTTTCCAATTAACACTAGAAAGACTGAAACTTAGTATATACCTATATTGCCCAAAGCAGTCAAAATGACTGCATTGTGAAAGAATAATGTGTAAAGAGA
>NW_017157600.1:61750-62982 GCF_001652005.2 Ceratina calcarata
ATATTATTTACAGTCATATAACAAGTTATTAGTAAATGTTAACAATAAAAAAAGTTTACTTCACTTGGGAAAAAAAATAATTTATGCATTATTATTTGTACATTTGCCCAAAAGCAGTCAAAAAGACTTCCTTGGGCAATCTAGTGTTAAGAAAACAGCTCAGGCTTTTTATGCGTATTCAAGCCAGATGGATCGGGAATCGTTTTGAGTAGCTGTATGATTTATGAATGAAAATTAACAAATCCAACTCAGGGAGGAACTAAACATATCGTAAGTTACCTCGAACGTGTCTTAAATTTTTGGCAGAGATAGTACAAATTCGCAAGCGAGGTACGACGCATTCGTAGAACATTTCCAATGGCTGGTACATAAAGAATGACGAAACAGAAAAATACGAGGCCGTCCGCGTAGGTGAAAATTAGAGAAGTCGTTTTCGAAATCTGCGCGTCGCGTATTTGCCCTCTCGAGCAGCGGCGGTAAATGTATGCGCGCAATCCAGCCGAGTTGGTGGATGAACCGGCAGCCGGGCGAACGCGACCAGCCAGCTACCGCGGGGAGAGTTGGTTTTCCGGAAACGTATTCTATGCATACATGCATGTTCAACACCTGGGAAGCACGGTCCGGCCGCCCGGGCAGGATGTTAAATTACGGCATTTAAATAATTTCATTTAATCTTTGCGCGCGGGTCCGACTACGCTCCCCTGCGGATCTCACTCTATCCATCCCCCTCTCCCTATTTCTCTCTCTCTCTCTCTTTCCGTCCGCGTCGCGCCACGTTCTTGCGATTCCCGGTTCGACGCCCGAAATATTTTCCCGTGTAATTTCGCGGACCGTCGAAATAACCGCGGGAAACTGGCGCCGGGCCGGCCACCGGAAACGCCTTCCCGTGTTCTCGTTACACCCCGCTTCGTTTTCACGGGGATCAGAGCCCGATGAAACGATTTCCTGGCGTGTCGCGCGACGGGGAAAAAGAATCACCGCGAAAATTCGCCGGATATCGTTTTCTGATAGCTCCACGTGTCTCGACACTTGATGCTACGGATAAAAAGTTCGAACTAATTAAACACTCCGATGGTGGATCGCCAATATCCGTAATGTTGCCAAAATTGTAAATATTGATGAACGGTAATAAGCAAACTTCCCAATTTCTATTTTTGTCACAATTTTTAATTGTTGCCGGATTTTTTTATAATTTTATAATATCTTACAATTATAGAAAAATAGATTTATGT
>NW_017157600.1:63744-67400 GCF_001652005.2 Ceratina calcarata
ATTTGGAAAAAAATTAGTACTGAAATAAACGTTAAACAAATATATGTATAACCACATTAATCTCTAACGTGAATACTTAATTTAAATATTAATCAAATAATATTTTATATTTATAAAATTTCATGCTTGGAATACAGATAAAAAACCCAAGAGAAACTCTTATAAATTTATAATGTCTACACTACATTTACAATTACTTAACTATGTATAATATGTTAATTTTTAAACAGTGAAGAATTTATCTCCTCTGATTATTATTTCGTTCATCTAAACAAAACTGTGAACGATACGGATAAAATCAACGTCCTATGATTCTTTTATCAATAGTCGGCTAATCCCTGAATGCGCTTTTAATCCGGCTTCCAGGTATTTTCCGCGATACTTCAAAACACCACCGAGGATCGTTGAAAAATCCTCCGGTTGATCCGTTATCCGGAAGCTTTGCCCGACTTTCTTCACCCATCGAGAATTCAAGTCTTAAGTCAGCACGCCTCGCATTTGCCGAGCAGTGATAAAGATGGAAAGTGGCCGAGGCATTTGCATGTTTATTCCGCTTCTTTAATTCCAGCCTCTCGGCTGCCGCTCCGTTTCCATTCCGAGGCGGAAAATATTGTACGAAAAGAGTCCGAGAGGCTCGTTTCCATGGTCCGACGGTTGTTGTTCCTACCTCTTTCCAGTCTTTGGACACCATCTGTTCTGCACCTCGAAGCGTTAACTCGCATTTTCCATTTGTCCCAGAGATGCAACACAAACTGCTCAAGAAATTTCACGTCCCACGCGATGCTCGATCAACTTTCATTATCGTTTATAGGCAATTGTCATGTGTAATAAAAAAAGTACACACGAGTATTAATAATAATTAAAATTGCATCTTCTTATTACGAAGACTGGAATTTTTGTATGAAAATGATTTGGAACGAGGTACGTATTTCGATTTCATATTTGATAAAATCCCGGCCATGATTATTACTCGTTAAATTTACCGAGCGCGGAACAAACCTAGCGGAATCTCTGTACACGATTTTCCAGGGCAGTATCCAATATTCAAAGTTCGGAACGGTTACCGTTACGAGTAAATTGATATTTTGAAATTACTTTGTTTTCACGATGCTCGATTTGCATACGTAGAAACGTTCGATGAAACCGAGGAGGGAGGGAGGGAGGGAGGGAGACCGGGCACGGGCTTGTAACAGAGAAATTTCATCCGGGCGTTCCAACGCGGCAGAAGGGATCTCGCAGTTTTTATTTCGCCCCGCTAAAAATGTTTTCCCTCGGCCGGGAAAACAGGTCCGCGAATCGAATTAGAAACGAAACCGTTCCCGTTCAGATTCTGGGGATCATTCGTTCGACGTTCACCTTATTTCATGCATTCCCAGCTACGAATATTCCCCCGGCCCGCTTCGAATATTCATTCGGTTCTATTATTCATGGATCCCGTCCTACTTTCCGCTTTTCGAAACTCTTGTTGCGCGCCGCGGGAGAATATGTACTCCGTCTCGGAGGGGAACCGTGGACGTTGAACGCGACGTTTACGTGTGCCATGAAACGCGAAATGTGTTCGAGAAGTGATTAAAAAATTCAAGCCCGCCCGAACTTTTTCATACCCTTCTCACGGCGGAATCCGCGGCTCGTTTACGTTCTATCTTTGATTGAAAACTTTTTATAGAACATCTTGTTAACAAAAACGTGTGATAAAAAATAATCATAATTACACGGTCCTCGTTAATTCAATTAAATTGTCTTTTGAGTCTGTAATTTATTTTTCACATATATGAAGTCATTTAATCTTATCACCAGATTGCAGATTTTTATGCAGAATTTTGTCATATCAATTCAAATAGTGTTATACAGGGTGGTCCTTTTAAATAACGTCACCTAAACATCATCTCTTTTGCTCATTCTGGCGCATAAAATATTTTTTACGTAATGTGAGCTTTATTTAAAAACCATTTTTATATTAGTACTATTCTTAATGGACTGTAGTGATTACGATGAATTATGCAAGTCCCTGGGAATGAGAAGTCTATATTTGCCCCTGGGATGCTCGCTGCTCCTTCGCCGAAAGAGATTACCCCGGAATTGCTCAGACAAAAGGTCTAATGTCGCCATAGCGATGGGACACACGACGTCAAACGTTATGCTCGTAAAACAGAGGACGAAGAATAGATACCATCCGTAACAACTGTCAAATGTCACTCAAATGTCAACGTCAAAAGAAAATTCCTCCTCGTTCCATCTGTCCGAGCATGGTAAATGTCCCAATTCCTATTCACGTCCCAATTTCTACTATACTCACCCGCGTATTTTTATATAATTTTAACATAATAAATATATGACACATGTGCAACGTGTTTTCAAGACTGTACGAATTCTTACATAAAAACAATGACGAAGCATTGAAGTNCAAGACATTTATCAATTGTCTGGGGTTAAAAAATTATATATAATCTAGTTTTTAAATAAGGATTTGAGGGGAAAAAAGATTGACGTGGGTATGAATACGACAATGCGAGATTTATCGAACCCTAGCACGAGTATATAATCTTGGAAACCAGGCCAACGCACATTCGCTTGTTTCGTCGGATACCAAAAGCCGAGATTGTTTCTTTTCATTCGCATTTATAAAATAAATCCTCGTTCCTGCTCTCAATCAGGATTTCCACGGTAACGAAGTCTGTTTTATAATGCGTTAACAAGTTTCGAAAGTCCGCGCCCGGACGGATTATGCAGCCGTTCGATGGTTCGCCGCTTTGCAATATCGTTCCGACGAGCAAATAGAAGAGAAATATGTTTCCCATGAATGAGGGTACTGACGCGAAGCGAACGATCTCTCTAGCCATTACGATGAAAAGATTTCATTTTACTCCAAGTATTCCTTTTTCTTGTTCACCCAACCCTCCTCCCCCATCCCCAGAGACAAAGAAAAACTGTTTTGTAAACTGTTGGACGTGACCGCGTTAATCATCGGTCCCTGGGGTCGTGTCGCGGTAAAAACGATGAAATCGTCGAACGCGTCGGTGAATTACATCGCGATGATATTGGAAGAACCGGGAAAAATTGCGGGACATTACGTCGTTATTTATGTCCACTTATTTTTAATTACTCCACGCTATCGCGAATTGTTTCTGTGATAAAATGACAACATTCTTCCTTATCTTGTCGTCTATTCGGGATGTCAATTCTGATGGACGATGGAAACTACAGAATTGATTATGTGAATGATTTTGTTAAATTCAAATAGATTTCTTTCAAGCTTTCGGAGGAAATCAATTACTGAAATATTTATCAAGACACTTGGAACGAGTCGGGGAAAGAAATCCTTTGCATCGGATTACATTCTCCGGAGCATTCTCGGGCACACTGAAGTCTGTGTCAAAGAGCATCTCGCGTTGACCCTGCAGGACCCTTAAGCGGGTTCGGAACCGATTCGAAGTGATAGTGAACTCGGGGACACAATGGCTGGCTTTCAGGAAAACGTGGACGAAACAAATGAGGAGTGGCAAGAAAATAATTTCGATTTTCACAAATATATAGCGTTATAGAAATTGAAATTATCTTCTTGCCAATTTAGTATCTTCAATACACAGTCTATGAAAAACATATTTCTTGCTTATTATTATATTTCATACATATAAGTGTATACATAAAACGTTAGT
>NW_017157600.1:67421-68102 GCF_001652005.2 Ceratina calcarata
TTATTATTATTAGTGAGATCAAAGGATAAGACAAAATGATTTGTAAATTATACAGCATGTACTACATTACAACAATCAGATCACTTATCATAAAGTGGCATGATTTTTTTACAAATTCCCTTATTTCAAGGTAGTTTTATATCTATCCGTATTCGATTTTCCGCGCCATCAATTTATCGCAACGCATCTCCTCCGGTTAGGAACTTTTTCAATATTAACTCCATCAGCGCGCGGACAATGAAAGCGAGAAAGAGTGATTTTCAACGCGGAATCTTTCCGATATCTCATTATACATCCCGGCGACGAGTCCTCGAAAGACAGGTCCTCTCGTTCGCTCGCCGAGCCTAGACGAACTTGACGCAATCGATCGTGAAATCCTCGAATATTAATGGAAATTAATTCGTCCCGATTAATTTCTCTTTCTGAGGAGAGGAGTAGCCGCGGTCCGGTATCGATATCGATTCGCAATTACACGCCCGATTACTTACGCCCGGCAACACGGAAAATTGATAGAAATTCATTCGGAAATCAGATTTTGCGAAATCAAGAGGTGATCGGATACAATCGACCGATCAGAGGGAAGGTGTTCCGCTCGTTCTCTTATATTATTTATAAACTGCGGTTTTTTTATGGAAAATAAAACATTCAGAAATTTGTTCTACTTTCTTTAAATAATACGTA
>NW_017157600.1:68650-77326 GCF_001652005.2 Ceratina calcarata
ATACATAAAATCCGCAGTCTAATTGTTATATTTTATTGTCACATTTTATATATGTTATGTTATGCTTTATGTTTAATGTTCAATTCGTTTTGTTAGTATATAGTCAACGAGTTTTACGAACTAGTATATAATTAAATTATTCCTTAACGAAGTTACTCGGAGGTCGAATTAATTTCAGATTGAAACAGGATTGAACTAATTTCTTCGTAAATATCGCGAACGCTTAGTCCACGCAATATTGCAATACCGTGAACTTCCGTGGTAAGTGGCCCGAGACAGAGCCCCGGGGATTTCGAAGGGTATTATCTCGTTCCATCAAATTTACTAGCCAGTTTCCCGCATTTAAGTACACTTTTCGATTCGCAAAATTACTTACTAGTTCACAGAAAAATCCGAAAACGTGTTGGCACGACTCCGTCAAGGAGTGCCATTATCGTGGCGATAAGTAACGGAGGAATCATTGGAGGACTCGAAAGAAAAACACAATCCACTCGATAAACAGCATCCCGTTACTCGGCTTCCATTTTCCCATTCGTCATCCTTCAAACAACTCACCGGGCACCCTTTGGCGTCCACCCACTGGATCCAGAACCGGATCGGCTTCCATCGAAAGGAAACGTAAATACACTTAAAACCCACTTCGGACTGGAAAGCGGGTTAATCGCGCCGTGACCTATGACCGAACGGATCTTCCATTCGCGTATCGCTCTTCCTACATCCGGTCCGCGGCGAATCACGGCGAAAATAAACGTCTGACGGAGGAGCGTCGGCGGAGGAGCCGGATTCAGGTCAGGAATCAATAATTTCCGCGCCTTGCGCCACGCTATAATTATGATTAACCGAAATTTCTATATTCAACGTGGCAGCCGAGAGAAGAGGCGCTCCCGTTTCCTCGGAACCTGGAGACGTTGTTAACTTTAATGGCGAAATTATGGTTGGATTAAACGCGCATAGTTGAATCTGTTTCACGCCCCATTCGGTTTAAAATGCTGATGTACTCCTGTTTGCTCCTGCGTCAATTATTATCAGTGGATCGCGAATTTTTATGCAGCTGCGCCAGGTAACGGAAAAATGAAAATAATTTCAGAACGAGCGACTCGTATATTACCGTCGCAATATCCAGCGAGTTTTCTTAATCCAGACTTAAACTTATCCGCGTCGCGACGCCGCGAATTAAACTACTAGCGCTGTCCACGGCAGTAACCCCTCGCTTTTGTCCCGTAATCCGGACCAATAAAAAATTTCCCAATACTCTCTTCAATCTTCTTTTAGCCACTTCAGTCGGAATTACCAAACGAGGCCCGACAAGAGAGTCCCGGGCTACAACCGCCCATTCGAGAAATCGAAAGTGTACACAGCTGCAAGTGCACTTCTCCAATCAAGCTTTTTCGACTTTTAGCAAATCGCCGCAATTGTCGCCCGGACAATCGATCGAGAAATCGTTTCGTGTTCCATTATCCGAAACGGTTTTCCTGTGACAGAGGGAACGAGTTTCTTTTCTATGGAACGTGGTTAGAGTGGGATCGCCCTTAGGCTTCTGCGAATAATTATACCAGACGAGTTTTCAATAATGCATAGCGCACGTCTACGCAGACCTCGAGGTGTTGGATTATTCGAGCAGAAGGGAACGTTGATGGCTTACAGCTTAATAATTCGCGGAGTTCCAATAAGGGAGGACGAAGGGTTCAACGAAATGAATGATGGATCATTGATAATTAATTATCTATTAACCTTAGGAATTTGTGAAAATGTGAGAAAAATTAATATACTTTCGTATCTATACTGCTTTCCCATAATTCTTTCAAAGAGCAATAAATGTCTGGGTAACTCTGTAACAATCTTACTATTATATGAAGACAAAGCGTTTGTTTGTAAGTCAGCAAAAGTTATGACATTTGGATAGCAACTTTCTTATACGAAGTCTCATAAGGTATCTTTATTTGTAAAAGGAACAACGTTTAGTGAGTTATAGGTTTGGTTCTCGCTCACAAAGGTTATCCAAATCAATTTTACCCCAATTGTGTAGAGGATGAAAAGATGTAAAACGAACATTTATAAAGGAACGCAGGCGAAACGAAAGAATTTTTTCAAGCACTTATATACCAGAAGATTAATAGAAACAGGTCGGAGGATATTTTGCATCGTAATTTGAACGAGAACGGCGAATGTCTCCACGGTGGAAAAAGTTCCTCGACGGGGCATATTTCTCTCAACCTCCCCACACGGGAGGTGGAAGAAGAAATTCCGCCGTTGAGAACGAGAAAGACAGCAGCAGCTAGTTCCGCGTTACGTACGTGCCAGCGTAATCGCGAGGACGCGATTTCCTTCGGCGTGTACGTCAGGAATTAAACGATTTACGCGGATAATTGTGTCTAAGCGTTCGGAGTTCCTCAGTTAAAAGTTACTCGAATCGCTTCCGGCAGTTCGTTATTTCACTCCCGACTCTTATTAGTCTCCGAATCAAACCGCAATACAGTTTAAAAAGTTTATTATTGTACAGTCATACAGTTCGTTTACGTTCGTTTTATTTATTTAATAAAACTTGAGTCCTTGTTCTTATTTATTTATAAATTCGTATCGTCTATTGTGTAGTATTTTAAGTCTCTCACATTTACCTTTCTTTATTTTAAAGGTCTTATGCTCGTTCTTAATGATAAAGTTGCGACAGTTATCAGTTTGACGAGATCGTTTACGAGAAAGGAAGTTTCAAGGAGGGTCACTTGATAAAATCGAGTACGCGTGGTTATTGAATGTACAAAGTGAATCGATAAGAAGCAGCGAAAAAAAGAATACAACATCGCGATATTAATTTTGCACGAAATCTGAGTGCACGTGTTGCCTTCGAATAAGTTTCCATTCTACCGGCACGGTTCTCTTTGCGAAACTAGTTAAGACCCGTGGGGGAGGGTTTGGTTAGAGGGTTGTGTTGTTGGCGAAGCTTTTCTTGATTTCCTATCTTGTTGGATCTCTAAAAGCCGCCGCGGCGCAACTCGAGAACTGCTGAACGCTGCGGGAACACGTCCGCTGCTAGCAGGTTCGAGCTACGTTTTGTCAGGTCAGCGTAAATAGATCAATCGAACGTCCGCGCGGAGAGGATCCCGCGGAAAAATCCTACAATTCGTCATGGCGATATTAATGTAGATACCCGGGGTTCAAAGACTTCGGAAAACCGTTTTGTAAAAGCCGTCCAGATTTAATTTTCCGAATTTCGTTCCCGCAATTTATACAATTTATTCATACAAACACCGGCCGCGGCTGTCAGCGGTTTTTAATTAACACATTTTCATTAAACCGTACGCGTTCCCAATCCGAGAGGAATATTCAAAAAGTTGGAATTAAATACGATTGTTTAAAAATATATACAAAATTGGCAAAGGACGTTCACCTTTCCATTCGCCGGAAAATGTTCATCCTGCGGAATACGCGCCGGTGAAACCTTTTCGCTGGCGAGCCGTGAAAAACAGGCGGTGGCGGTAAAGGGTGGTTTTCAGGGCCGGGGAAGGAATAGGTCGTGGAATAAAAGGTCCGCGCTGAGTTTACGCCGCGTCATCAGTGTAATTGTATGCGAGGGAATAAACGAAACTATAAAGCTCGCGGTTCGAATTACTTTCCCGCAACTTTCCACCCCTCTCGCCCCCGTCTCGATCTCGCCCCCACACGCTAGTTCCAGAGGAGGCTATCGTTTCCATCCTTCCTTTCCTCGAGTCTTCCTTTTCTGCCCGTTTCTTCCCCCCTTCCCCTTTCCCTACGGCCAGCGTAAATTTGTGTCTGCCAGGGTGTGTGCAGTTTGCTTTTCTTAATGTACGAACCTGTGTACGTGGAGCCGGAGGGAGAAGAACGTGCACACAGGCACGCTCACCGAATCTCAACCACCTCCACACTCCGTCGGTTGCTTTTTATTTACTCCATTTCCTCTTTTGTTTACCCGGCGGCTCGCCTTCCTTCGAACCCCCACGTTTCCTCTTTCGCTGCTCTCCTTTCTTCACCGAGGATAGCCGGCGGCCCGAAGAGTCGAATCAAACGATCTCGACACCCCTTCTAGGAACGGACTTGGCCTTCCCCGAGGGCTAGCCAACGGGATTACAGAACGATCGACGGGCGAAAATACTACGGGAAGCCAGCCACTGCATCCGCGCTTTAAACGACCGGGGAAGATGCCTCGCGATAAGCGTGACTCTATTCTAGAATGGATCGCGTCTCTCCCCCTCGAGAGGTGTCCAATGGGTATCGCGATCCAATGTCGACTTTGTCGCCTCTAATAAGGTCGCCGATTTCTTTCGTTGCCAGAGATAAGAATAATAAATCTGATACTTTTCACAGTTGTATACAATTACATTGGTGCGCTTTTACACATTTTAAATGATACAGTTGTATGTCAGACGACATCGTAGATATTTTGGTAGCCATATTATTGGTATTTAACGATAATTTATTAGCATAATCGTTAGCTGTCTGTGAAACTTAATTGTACGACTGCATTAATTACTCACAATCCATTCCTTATTGACCTCTGATTCAAAAACATTTCTAATTTCTAAACCTTTATTATCTTTTAACAGCTCCTTTGGACTCTAAACTGTTCATAGACAAGGTTTTAAATACATGTTTATTGTCATCATTGTAATTTTAATTTCAACGAATTAAATTAGAATTAATTTTGTAAATTATTAAACGTACTAAATATCACAAACTGAAACCAGTGGAATATAATATATAAACCTTAAGTCCTGTTCAACAAACACGGTTCACTTGATAAATACATAATACAAAAATTAATTTTGATCGATTTCTATAAAATAAATTGGTCGTTAAGTAAACGACATTTTTAGATAGAGATTTGCACAAATTATGTCGCAAAAGATCGGCAAGTATCGGCAATTATTTCCGCAATTCGGTATGCTTACATTCGTGGCGAAACCCAAGGCACTATGTTATAATTCGTAATGTGGTATCATCACTGTAGCACGGCTTATGATGCGACCTATGTCACTGCGTCCCCAGTCCATGATGCGGTCTGGGCAACTGTGCCGTAGCTCATCGTGCGGTCCAGCTTATTACATACACAGGATGCTGAGATCATATTGCACTTCATAATACAATCCGAATCATGACATCAAAAATTCGTCCTTCCAGTACTAATAAATCCGATTTACTGACCATTTATTCTGTTATCTAAATATTACGCGAAGGAAGTAAAAGATTTGTCAATACTTTTCTCGTACTTAATTAAGCCTGCCCCTTTATTTTTGTCATTCATGGTTCCAAGTTTGTACATACAAGAAAGATTCTATGTATTTTTCTTCTAATTTCAGTACTTAACGAGTTAAACATCATTAATTGGCATTTTATTGGCACTGACAAAATCCGACCGTCTCACCGTTGAAATGGTGAACTTTTGGCAAAAGAATTCGTTTTTCCTCAATTACTTCTAAACCGTTGGAACTACGGGAAAATTGCATTCAACCTTTTTTGTAGAGGACGACGAGACCTACAATTTCTGTATAAAAAGTTTTCGCTAGCATTAATATTTAACGAGTTATTGACGAAAAACGAAAAAACAGTTTTTTGCAAATTACTCGTTAACTATTATCACTAGCAAAAAATTTTTACATGGAAATTGTAGATCTCGTCGTCCTCTACAAAAAAGGTCGTATGCAATTTTCCCGTATCTCCAAGGGTTTAGGAGTTATTGGCAAAAAACGAAAATTTCGCAAAATCTGAAGGGGTACCCCTTGGAAAAATCTCGGAAAAATCGAATTTTTTTTTTCGAAATATCGAAAAGTGCTTCAAATAAAAGTTGTAGATACTACTATTACCTCCAGAAAAGGTCGTACAGAATTTTTTCTATCTTGAATACTTCAGGAGTAATCGATTAATTATTTTGTCCATCAAATACTTAACGAATGGAGTTAGAAGGAAATTGCATAGGACTTTTTTGTACATACAATGAAAATTGAACTATTTTTAATTATTAGATTTGATGCATTTGTAGATTGAGAGAATGTATACAACGTCTTACAAAATTTTTGTTTTAGACAAAAATGTGAAGCATAATTTCGATCGAATGATTTTCGACTTGTATGGAACAAATTCAGCAAGATTATTCCTATTGCACACGGTTCGCTAACGTTGTTACATCAGGAGATCGGATCTGGCTGGCGTCGGTCATCGAGTGGCCAATAGTTGAAACCGCGCCGCGATTCTGGATCAAAGTTCGAGGGGTCAAACCACAGTCACGAGTTGGCCTTGTCTAACGCGCAGACCGCGGTGAACAAACTGTCACGTATCGTGTTCATGCGAGAAATCCGCGTGCAAACAAATATCACATCGTGAATTGACGTGCGACGAACATTCTAATCTTTTCCCAAATTTTCAATTAACCCTTTGACTATGATAGACGTATATATACGTCATCGCAATAAACACGCCAGTTATTATTATATTGACGTATATATACGTCAGACGTCTATACGTATATATACGTCATACAACAGACGTATATATACGTCCTCACAAATCTATCAATATAAACGACAGACGTAAATATACGTCAGTTGCAGCGACTAATATACAAAGTTAATCATTATTAATTTGCAAATGCACATCGAAGTTGATTAGCCTGTCTATAAAAATTTGAAAGAAATTTTGACTCATTCCTAATTTTCAATTTTTGAATACATTTTTCATGGATATCAGATTTTTAGTACATTGAAAATGAGAGATTATTTGTTTTTGGAACTTGGAACTGTTGTCATATGGCTAAAATAGGATTAACAACAGAGGGTGATGTAACTGTTGGCAGTATAAAGCAGCGGGCAAACAAGATTCAGGCTCGAATGATAGTTTACGTAACTACGGGAACGGTATACTTCGCAAACTTCCGTTCAAATGACAGTTCGAGTAAAGTTCTTTGAACGCATTAAAGAAGTTTTTAAGAAACTGGGAAAACCCGATTGCGAGAGATTCTTTTGGCCACTCGTGTAATTCATTTGCACGCTAAAGTAGACAAGTACCACTCAGACATTTCCAAGTGTTTGTCTATCAAAATATTTTTATTATATCATATTAGGAGTTAATAAAGTATTTGTAAAGAACTGTGTTAAAATCGCGAATACAATTTTAAATATATTCTTAAAATATTTTTATTAAACTCAGTGATAAAAATACCATATATAAATTCACGATATGAATTATAAAATGCATTTAATTTATCGTGTAAACATTTGAATAAGCACTCCCTTTTTTAACATGGTAAACATGTTTATATTCACTATCGATACAATTTATCTATAAATGCATAAAATCCAAAATCTTCACAAATTTTCATAAATCATTCCAAAAATTGAGATAACTTATTTTCATTGAAATATCAAATTCGTTTTAAACATGTCCTCAGAACATTTCATTAAAAATTGAAACATGTACGTTTTCAGACCTGTTCTAAGTCTTAAAAACGTAGATACATTGCACGCATACGACGTGCGTTGTTATTCCCCCCCCCCCCCGAAAGTTTGAGTATCCTCGATAAGAGCGTATGAATGATTCAGCGAGGAGCGTACGAAATTCAACGAGTCAAAGGAAACACGTATACCGTTGATCGTTCGATATTTATTTCCATCATTACAATTTTGAAGCGTGTCTCGGTTCCGGGTTCCGGCGCCGCGACACGAGGCGAGGGTGCGATCAATTTTACATGGTTCGACGGGCTGTTTGCCGATACACCCGAGCTTTTCTATGGAAACCTAACATCCGAACCGTTCCGAGGGGCGCGGGATCATGAAATTTTAATCGCGTCGCACGTTTTCTTCCACGGCTGCCACTGTAATATGCTTTCTCGCCAATAAACTCATGCGTCGCGATAACACACCTTATAAATAAACCCTTCCTCGACGCGTTCTCGAAATTTTTCTACATCCTCTCTCATAAGTTCAAGACTCATTATTTTTATCGCACCAGTCAATAAGGAACGTGAATAACTTGACTCTATCAAAACTTGCTGTGTACCGATTCACTTATGGCATGAAATATTAATTTATTTAAGATTGTACGAACCCTATTACATAAAAACAATGACAAAGTGTTGAAATTTTAACAGTCATTAGATATTCGTATATATACGTCATACAACAGACGTATATATACGTCCTCACAAATCTATCAATATAAACGACAGACGTAAATATACGTCAGTTGCAGCGACTAATATACAAAGTTAATCATTATTAATTTGCAAATGCACATCGAAGTTGATTAGCCTGTCTATAAAAATTTGAAAGAAATTTTGACTCATTCCTAATTTTCAATTTTTGAATACATTTTTCATGGATATCAGATTTTTAGTACATTGAAAATGAGAGATTATTTGTTTTTGGAACTTGGAACTGTTGTCATATGGCTAAAATAGGATTAACAACAGAGGGTGATGTAACTGTTGGCAGTATAAAGCAGCGGGCAAACAAGATTCAGGCTCGAATGATAGTTTACGTAACTACGGGAACGGTATACTTCGCAAACTTCCGTTCAAATGACAGTTCGAGTAAAGTTCTTTGAACGCATTAAAGAAGTTTTTAAGAAACTGGGAAAACCCGATTGCGAGAGATTCTTTTGGCCACTCGTGTAATTCATTTGCACGCTAAAGTAGACAAGTACCACTCAGACATTTCCAAGTGTTTGTCT
>NW_017157600.1:78081-91528 GCF_001652005.2 Ceratina calcarata
GGACTAGTATTTATTTTAATGGGTAGACAATTACGTTTGCTTTAACAGCAGTGAGAGATGCGACAATTTTAAACTGGGACAGCCTGTTTTTATATAAATTTATGGACGACCATCAGCGAGTCTTGTCTATCCGACGCATCTTTGCACTCCCGTCGTGAAATTAGAACGATTTTCACCGGTGGAAAGACGAGTGACAATGCTCGATACCGGTTGACGACCCCGGGCTGTGGCATTAACCTTCTGACCGCATGCTTTTTACGTCGCTTATTATTACGTCGCGGAATAATTTTTGGCACGAAAACTCCATTTAGCATCGAACTAAATCTTCTCGTTCTCGGATCGTCACGAGTAAGTCACATTTTATGTGAGCTATCATTGATCACGTGTCGAATTATTTAAATACATTTAACAGTATTTCGCGAGTCTGGTAATGGAATTTTGTGGTTCACGAGAAGGAATTGCTAGTTTACAAATTACTTTCTGCAAAAATAACTTGTCTGAAAGTCGGAACCCATCGAAGTGTATCTGTAAATAGAAAATCAGAAAGTGCACGTGGAAACTGGTACGTTTCTCGGGTTGCTTTAATTAGCTACGAAGTTATTTTTAACTCTGAACCGGTGAAGAAGTAAGATCAATCCATTCCAGGTTAACCTAAGCCAGAAAAAATGAAACTTTTACAAAAAAAACACCCTCGATTTAAAGAACTACTCCGCTGCTCGTTTTCGTCCAATTTTAAACGAGTTAAATTGTATTCAACGAGAGTTATGAAATGATGGATTTAGCTGGGAACACTTCGATGTAATTTGAACGAACAGATGTTGGCAGAAAAAGTTCCTTGGCAATTAATCTTGCGAACGAAAAAGAAAGGGTGATAAGGAGAACAGACTGCGTTTACAGCCGCAATCCGTGGGGTCAGAGCATAACAACGGATTGAAGTAGGGGAGTGTCGCGACTAAGCTGCTTAGAATTTACGAGTTACCGGGCCGAAGTACCACAGCACCGTCTCGCCTCTCCTCTTTTAACCCCGGGACTCGTTCTTCAGCGGTGAACTTTGCTTCGCGACTTCGCCCGCACCTCATGAATTTCCATCCCATTAAGAATCGCTCGCAGGATTATCATTTGAATTCTGATTGGATTGCAACGATAATTCGAGCATTTTACACGTAAACAAGGTAATTTTTGTAATTTTCTTTTGACGAATTTATATGATAATTATTTCAACAGTCTTTTATTTATTTATCTGAACATATTTGGTAATTGCAATTTTGCAGCCTTTCACAGTAACGTTTAATATTAATTCCAAACAATTAATAAGTGCTTTAATAATTGCAGTCGAATAAATGAGATGCACTGCTGGCGTTTCACATTTTCATTGGGAATTCGCACATTGCCTGCGAGTAGGAGAGTTGTAAAATTACAATGTGGTCTGGGGAGTTGAATGATTGACGGGAATGAAAGGGATAATCTCATTAGCGAAACCAACGATTCCATTTATCTCGAAAACTGATGATAAGACCAACCATTGCGAGTAACAATAATACGTATTCAGCTTATCTAAATTAATCACTCCCGTTTTCAATTCAGTTCTTTCCAATATTTAATTTCATATTAATTTTATTTCTTATTTAATATTATTGTTCAACTTTTATAGAAAACTACTTTCAATTATTCTCCAGGTGATATTTTTAACTATTTTTCATCGTGATATTTATGAATCGTCAATTGCACTAAATATTAGTTATAAGAATCGTGTCGAATAGTATAATTTATTTCTGAAGAATTCTTCGTTGTTCAAACTCTATCAAAAAAGTTCTCGTTTTCTTTGCTGAAGAGAGAACGAAAAAATGAAATTCTCTTGAGGCGGAAGGCCGTGCAGCCAGAATGGAGTCTCCTTATTTTTCGTGGATAGTCTGGAAAGGGAGAGAATAATTTCGTTTGGGTTAGGGGCTATTCGATTTATCTGGCGACCCAGCAGGGTCAAGTGTACGCCGTTGCAACCTGGGACAGCAATATGTAATCCATTTTAGTCCCGCTGGAGGATCGAAAGAACCACCTGTGCGAGAACAAATCAATTACAACGCCAGATTAAACCGTATCTTGAACAATTCGTTCTACCTCCATGGGAATAATTGCCTTTGAATTAATTTCCCACCGAAAAAGACAACATTCGTATGAGAATCGTGAAAACTCTCGACGTTTCTCAAACGCATTAAGTTTTTAACTATCTTTTCGCTATTTTCAATCATCCTTAAGAAAAACCGTTTAAACTTCGATGACAGCCTCCATTGTTTCACGTTTATCGAAAGTTGTTAGAATCGAAGAAGGACAAAACTGTAGAGATCTAATTTCTCTTCAGGATTCTCTTTCTCCTTAACCGGATTTTCTTAATTGCGAACGAAACTTCGCCGGGTTTTATTAATACGCGTTATGCGCGAACGCTTTCCTCCTCGCGGGCTCGCTTAACTGTTTTTTTCTTCACGTCCCGGCCGTCGTTAACGCTTGGAGGCTACGTCTGGAAACGTTCTCGCGGAATGCGATGAAAATTTCAATCACGTGCCGGTCTTACGCGTTTCCAAAACTACGCTGCCGGTTACCGCCGGCAATACCAATTGCCAGTAATGTCAGTGTCTAGAATCTAGACTGAGATTCGGAGTAAATGTTGTGTCGGCCGTAAACGTCTTGAGCGAGTGGAAAGTTAATAGAAATATACGAAGATAGTCGGAAGGAATTGGATCGAAAAACGGTGGTGGTCTCTTAAAACTAACTGTGCAACGATATAAAACTGCAATTAGCTAATGAGACTAAAAGCATGATGAAAGAAAAAAACAGTACGCTCACTTTTGGTGTCGGTTCCTATGATCTCGTGGCTAACAGATTCGCTATGTTGTGCGCGGACTCTAATTTGAAAGGAAAAACTACGGTCTTTATGGGTGACTCAAGGGATTCTGGACCTACTTCACACGCACACATACAAAATACGTTGTTCCAACTAGCAGCGACACGTGGAAAGCATTCGTTTTCTCTACTTTTATTTATAAATATTTTCAAATGTAGACAGAGTCATGGACACTCAATTCAACAGGACTTTCGCCTGATTCATCTGAATGCATATTAAAATTAATAAAAAAATATTCAAACGTCGAAGTGTATTTCATTATAAACTTCAACTTGTATATCGTTTTCTATATTCAATTGATAGAGAGATCATAGTTAGTTGAGCAGGAATTGAGACATTTACCTCGAATCTCTTTAAACTGCCCCACGTCATCTGCAATAACAAACTCCGACCGCTTGACTCATCAACATCGAGCATCTTCCCCATTCCCAGACCCTTCTGTACTCCCATTTCGTGGAAATCAATTTCCCGGCAAGGTAATACGGGAAAACTCGAGAATGGCTCACGATGCCTAAGCCACGTTGGATCAACGGAGAGGAGAACGAGGGACCAGGGCCGCGCGGAACGTTACGGAAGAGAGGAGGGCTCTGGGCCGGTCGAGGCGAGGGCGAGACAGCGTGTGCGGTTAAAGTGGATTACATATTGCTGTCCCGGCTTGCAACGTGTTGTACACTTGGCCCCGTTGGCCTTCCAGGTAAATCGAATCACTGGCTAAACCCGAACGAAGTTAGCTCCGTCGTCGTCTCCGGGCTGGCAATCTCTGCCCCGCGCGAGCTACGCCGTCCGTCAGCGAAACCTTGAACGTTTGCGTTCCTTTTTCACGGACCCGTCGACCCTCGACGATTCCCGTGAAACGATAACTCGAAATTGTCACGCTGGAGTCTGTATTTCTGATGATTTCGACGGGCGATGAACGCATGTACAGTTTACTTTTGAACCTGTATCGTTAATGCTCGTGCACTTCAATATATTTTCCTATTCAATGGCACCGGCGATATGGAAATTAATGCGAGAGACGGAAACGCAAATGTACCTCGAAGGAAGTTCTGTATTTTTGAAAGAGATGCCTTTGAGAAACAGGTTTCGGTCGGAAGAATCCTGGCGCCGGATTCACCAACAGAATTCCAAATCCCGACCCCTCAAAGAGCTTAACCGGTAGATACTTAAGCCGTCGCTTTACCAAGATCTCTGCTGCATGTAAATAAATGTAAATTACACGTCGGCGGGCTTTATATAAAAACGGGCAATCATACTCTGGGCAACAAATAATCTCGAGAATTTATAAATAATTTTTATTTTGTTTCATTACGAAATAGATTATCGAATTAATTAATGCCTCCTATAAGAACCAATAAACATTACGTAATTTTCACAAGCCGTTAGAAATTTTTAACGACGGAAGGGAAAGGGTTCGCCGGAATCCATTTGAAAGCAACAGCTTCATTAGGATCGGCGAAAGGGCAGCCGCGGCGGAAACGGCCGGGCGTAAAACGAGATAATAAGTCGAGGCAAAATCCTGGGTGGCGCGGCAGGCAAATTTGCTACGGACAGTTAAGATAAGCGAACGGATCGAGAACCGTAAACGGGAGGCAGTTAAGAATGCGCACGACAGTCTGTTCCAGCGCGGAGAGCCTCGGTTCGAGAACGGGCCGTAAAAGGGTTACCGCAGACGAGCCGTCCCGTCGCTGCCTGTTAATTAACATTCGCCACGCGTCGATCCCTCTTCCCCGTGTCTCGACTCTTACTCTCGCCGAACTCCTTGCGGAGTTTATTAACGCGAGCCGGATTCAGGACATGCGTGGCCATCGCGAGGCAACTGCGATTAGTAATTTGTACTGAATCCATGAACATGTGACAATAAATCGAGTTCCTAAATAGGAGACATGAATCCAGGCGATTGAGAATGAGGAGGAATGGATAGAGGAAAAGTAGAATACAATACTTTTTTGGATCGAATCGTCCTGTTAAGTGAATTTAAATTTAGCGACCATACAGGCTGGTTTTATATAAAAATTGTAGCTCTTGTTCTCAGCTACAAAAAAGGCCATATGCAATTTTCCCGTAAGTCTAACAGTTTAGGAGTAATTGAGGACAAACGACATTTTTTGCCAAGAGTTCACCATTTCGACGGTGAGACGGTCGGATTTCGTCAATGCCAATAAAATGCCAATTAATTGCACTTAACTCGTTAAATACTGGAGTTAGAAGAAAAATGCAAAGAACCTTTCTTGTAGAGGATGTCAGTGCCTACAACTTCTGTATAAAAAACTTTTCGCCAGCGTCAATAATTAATTGAATATTTCCTTCTATACTTTTTAGCACGTAGTTATTTATTATTAGCATTGTTCTTCCGACGTCTGATTTCTTTTTAACCAGTTAACTGTGTCGATCATTTTGCAAAGTGCGCCCCAGTGTGTGTCGCGATAATCAAGCGATGACGGATATAGTCGTCAAACACAGAGTAAGTGGCGCTGTTGAAATGTTGGGTCAAAAAGACGACTTTATTTTAGAAAATGAATGAATTTATTCACGGATATAGCCGTGATAACACAAAATTCTGCCATTCTTCCATGACGGATATAGTCGTCAAACACACTTAACTGGTTAATTATAGGAAATGCGTTTCTCTAAGGTTCATAAACTTTTGGGATTGACTGTATAGCCAATATATATCCTTAAGTAGTAACGCACGAAATGGGATCGATCGAGTGACCGGCGACAGCGTTAACAGAGAGAAGACTATCGCGTCGTAACGATTCGCGTTTGACGGACGACAGGATTGATGGGAATATATAGAATCGGATCAGCGAGCAACGCGGCGGACCGCGAGCGAGCAATTACGGATCGGGTAATTCGCGCAAACCAGCGACGACTCGAAGCTCGGCTCGGGAAAATGATAAAAACAGAAACACAAACCATAATCGCGTTGCAATGGGCACGCCACGGTCGGGGCGGTTGGCTCCGCGGGAATTACATCAAATTGCAGGTGGAACGGGATTTCACGGAAGAGGGTGGCGGCAACCTTTGTGGCCGGCGCATTCGTTTCCATGTAATTAGAAGTGCGATGTGTGGTTACGTTGAAATTTTGAACAACCGCCGCCACTCGTCCGTTGGACGAGGAATTTACAGGCACCGATGCAACTGACGCGCGTTCGTCCGTTCGTTGCGTGAGACTGTTTATCGTTTATCCGATTAAATACACGCGAACGGTAGATCCGCCGGCTCGCCGTTGCGGAACGCACCCGGATTATTATCCGCAAATAATCGCTACCGGCTTCTGATTGTTGCTGACTTCGCGAGATTGCGTTATCGATCGTCCCTTGCTTTCCGATCGACTGCCGGCGTACACGTGTTAATTAGCAATGCTTTTAATACATCGTAATGTGGGGGGATGGAGGAGGAGGAGGAGGAGGAGGAGGACGAAGAAGAGGTGAGAAGTATGTATAGAGCGATATTTGAGGCCAGAGATTGGGTCAACGGAGTAAAGATACTACAGGGTATGAAGGAAAATGTATACCATCGTCGTAATAATAAATAAAGATTACTGGAAGGAATGAGGCAGAAGAGAGGAAGATGATCAGGGAAATAATATTTTTACTCAACTTCTTCAACTTGCGGGTTTCAACTTGAATTACAATTTAATCAAACATTTTCCAAATGGATTCCCGAAGCATTATTATATTTTCTGTATCGCATTAAGACCACGTCTGATCATAGACCGACTCATTTCACTGACGCGTTCAAGTGTGCGTCGGCAGCGGAGAATCATCACCGCTCCCGTAGGGATTATTGGATTAAATGCACTCGAGTAACCGATCGTGTAGACGACAAACGTTCACGGGTCGAGTTTGTCATCCGCAAATAGTCACGCGACCCTTCCGACTGTCATGATAACTCAAACACCGTGACAAGTTGAAGGCGAAGCACACTCGAGGCACGCGGTGAAATTCATATCGTCGGACTCGCGCTTTTAGAGTAATGGGCGACGATACTTCTGCGTATGGATTATCGGGTACTTCCGGCAAAGAATCCTCGAAGCTCGCCACACCAAAGCTACTACCGTAATACTCCATGCTCGTGAGAAATTGATTGAAAAATTCTTAATCCACTTTATGCATTTTATAATTCATCTGACTTCAGAATCTATTAAGCTTCCACAGTCCTATGGAAATATGAATACTCTTAATAAAATTCAATATTCTGGATTTCTCTGAGTTACTGAAAAATATAGAATTCCTTCGGGTAAAAAAAGTCATGTCGAGCACAAGGTAAAAACTTGTGCATTGAATTACAGTAATAATGCAACTGCAAAACTGTTAAATGATTTTTATGTTCGCTCAATCAAAGTGTTTTAATCACATTCGTGAGATTATATAAAATAACATCAAACATGAAATAATTTGGATTATATTAAGTACAATAAATCTCCCGATGTCTGTTCACTGGTATTTCTTTTATAATTTCACGTGTAATCTGAAACCAGTGAATAGAAAATGGAACGTATGGAAATTATATTGTGTTTTTAATTAGGAAAATATGATGAAAATGCTAACAGAATTTGTATAAAGAAAACTCGGACATTGTTGTTATCAAATTAGTATTGTTCCACGCAAATATTTGATCTCCGATCGTATTTCATTAATAAAGACCAAACAATGCGATGTTTTACTGGTTCCAATCGAGATACCTCGTAGGATTGTACGATTTTTCACATTTATCGAAGGTATACTACAATATAAAATCATTATTGTTTTTCGTATCTACGTTCGTAAGTCAATAGGGTTACGGATGACCAATGAAAGAACCGAGAGAGGAAGATAATAACAAAGACTCATAGCGATTCGCGTAACGCATACGATTTCGTGGCGGATGCTTGTCCGTCTCTGATGGCTTATTCGAGTGTACAGAATCCAATAACGTTAGCGTAGAGGCTAACAATTCCCCGGTGGACGACGCGTACGTGACGAGCCGGGCCGATTCGAGTCGCGTATCGACAGCGTTTAACAGTGCACTCACGAACCTAACTACTCATACGCCGCGTTATGTTTTTCTATGTACCGGACGCGCGGCCCCGTCCCGTTACAAAACTAGCCAAAAATCGGCAATTCCGCGAATATTTGACCAGCCAGTGACTCCGCTCTCACGTCGACCCGGTGAACGCGAAACAAAATACGCGAATAGCGGACGGGAGTGGAACGGCGATGTACACGTAGTACCTCGCGCCGTGATATTCCGAATAATTCGGTGTTTGTTACGAACGATTGTTTAGAAATCACAGCGAGGTAATAAGTAATCGCGATCAATCGGGCGATCTCGGCAGTGATAAAAGAATTTTCCGACCGCGTAGTTCCTAAGAAGCCGCCTTTGGCGCACGTGCACTTAAGTCGTGGCAGCAATTCCAGTTGGGAACCGAGCCGGGAGTACGAACAAGGGGATAAGGGAAAGGGCGGTGGGGATAAAAAAAATAAAAAAAAAAAGGAAAGTTTCTCGCGTCGATACCGATGCACGCGTGGCGAACGAGTGCCGGGAGTATCGCGTGACCACGGACAACAATCGCAGTTCCATTTAGACGTCCGTCCGCATTAGAGTGTATTTAATCCAATAATGCCGACTGGACCGGCGGGCAATTCCCTCGTTTGCACGCATATGCATCCATTTCCCGTAGAACCTGGTTGCCCGGCCACCGCACGCTTGAGACACGCACAGCTGTTTGGGATGAGTTTACGTATTCAACGCGTGTTTATGTACATACAAGCGCGACCCGGCCTCTCTCTCTCTCTCTCTCTCTCTCTCTCTCCCTCTCCCTTTCCCTCTCCCTCTCGCACCCCCGCGGCGCGCAGTGTACATGTATGTATATTTGCACGTCGGGAACGGCAGACCTTACAACGCTGCACGTTCGCCTACCCTCGCGGCGGTAACCCGGCGAAATATTATAATACGCGGTCCGACGGAGCTCTACGTATTTTATTTACCTCGTGAGTGCATACGCGTCACGGACGTTTATGAAACAGGTATTGAACAAATTCAAAAATAATTGTGATCGTATTTGTTCACGTTTCTATTGTATTTCCAATTGTAAAAAATAGATACGTGTATCGTTCCATTTACTACACGTTAAACTTCCAATTTGAAATGAATTTACAAATTGATCGAGTGTACCTGTTCAGGTTTCAATTATATTTGTGATTGCAGTAAAAAAATGTATAAGAGTGCCGTTTCAATTATTTTCTCTTACAATTTCAATGGGAAATGAAATTAGAGATTGATTGGGATCGAAAATCATGTGTGAACACCGAGCTATGATCGTATTTGCCACGTTCCTTACCAGATTGACTTGCTATCAGCCGCTGCCACTGTAAGCCGAACGTGCTTAGCACGTGAATCTGTATGTCTGACTAGTGGCTGACATATACTACTTACTACGTGCGCAGTCCTCGGCTAATATGAAACACGCAGAAACACGAATCCGTCGGTGATGTTTTCTATCTGAACGAAATTAATGATTTCTATTAAGTAGGTTAACGGTGGTGTGATACTGTTTGAATTATCGGGCAAATTATTAGCGATGTATCTCCTAAGCCCTTTAACGTATCAACCGTAACACGCTAAAGGAGATGCATGCAGTTGGCATGATCAGCTTGTAACTATGTAATTCAACACCTCTTACATGATTATGTTCGTAATAATAGTCATATTACGTGTCAAATTGTTTGTAGAATAGTACCAATTGACATATAAACGATCACATATTGTATTAATCATTGTATGAAATATTGTATGAATTACTGTATCAATTATTGTATCAATATGGACTACGAAACTTGATTTTCAAGCAACTGTTTGACATGCAGTATCAGTTAGTATTCAGTAATCAGATATTGTAGCAATGATTGTATGACAAACTGTATCAATTGTTGTAGGAGTCAGTGGTGGACTATGAAAATGAACGTCAAAGCAACTGTCTGAGATGGAGTATCACTTAATATAATTTAATACAAAATTATTGTATGAAAGATTGTATCAATTATTGTATTATTAAGTGATGATCGTTAAGACAACTGTCTAAGATGCAGTGTCAGTACATGAATTATTATTATAACATCAAACGTCGTATCACTCATTGTGCTCAATTGTACATCAATTACTGTATCGATAATTGAATAAAACATTGTATGAAATATTGTCTAATAATTTTTCTACCATACAGAGAAAATTCCAACGTACAAAAAACTATGACAAATAAAAAAAAATCAGTAAATGAAATTATGATACGTAAATGATCCCCGGTCTCGCGGGGGCAATTACGAATGACAAGCGCGGTTTCGTTGCGGCCGGTCGTTTGTCTCGACGATCGGATACTCGACTGTATTTAATCCAATAATGCCAACGGGATCGGGCGACAATACCCTCGTTGACGGGTTGCGTTTGCATATGCCTTTATTTCCGTTTACCCTACCCCCGGCCCCTCGCGTCCCCAAGCCGTTTACACGAGTGCGTACGAGTGGTTCCGTCTGCCGAGTTTGCGCGTTATGCGTCCGCCACCACTGTTCATGTGCGCGTTCTCGCTTACGCGAGCCAGCTTCCGTCCTCACATACGGGGTGTCCGAATTTCACCACTTTTCGCGAAACACCAGCAAAAAAACAATGCATTTCACACCATAACGTATAGAATAAATATTCTTATAAAAAAAAAGTTTTTGTAGTAGAAATCTCATTTCTTTGACTGGTTAATGACCTTTGATATTCCTTCCTGTGCACTCGACATTTTCGATATTTCCATAAATGCGGGAAACCTGCAATCTCGTAATTACGACGCAAGTTTCGATCTATTTCTCACAGGATTTCTAGATATCAGTTCCATTCGCCGCGATTCTCTCCGCACGAGTGCGTGTACGTACAGCGGGACCAGAAGAGTATACCTATCCACAGAATGTTTCGTGTTGCGATTTCTCCGGAATGTCGACTGTAACCGTAATCCGGTCCGGGGCGGGAACGAGGCGGCTCGAATTTGGGTCGCGCGATAAGGGTAATCCAAGGGGGTTTCGAAACGCCGGATAATTTCTACCAGGACCTTGTACTCGTACCGCCTTGCGAGGGAAGCAGTACACCGCGGGAGCCTGGCAACGCCGATTCCATATCGCCGAACGGATGAAACTACATTTCCGATTCCGACCGTTGCCACCTTGTCTATGCGTTTTCCACCGAGAATAATTATTATCGACGGCTATGAAACACAATACGCGGTCACAGGATTATGGCAGTGTCCATCCAGGTAAACCAGGAATTTATACGAATTTGCCCGATGAAATCCCGACAATCTTACAAACATTCCAGGTCGATTAAACCAGTTATAGAATTTTCGATTAAATAATTCCGTTCGATCTTCCAACACGTTTGAATTAAAGTACTGAGTTCTAAAAACACGAAGGTATTGATAATCTGTGGAAGCTGTGCGACTGCAGTATGTGCGATTAAAAAAATAGGCAGGAAGATAGAATATTTGATAAATCACTGGGTACACCGGGCGAAAGCCACGCGGACCTAGAAACAACGGAGCGGACTTTAAAAGATTCAAAAACACGCGCACGCCGTTCGACGTGAACCATATTTCCCGGCGTTGTAAAAATATCAGAACGTCGAAGGAGGAAAATCCGGCGATGCACACTCGCTCGAGAAATTACAAGCCAAGATTTATTCGATGTATCGAACCGAGGGAGCAGAAGGAAAATCTTTTCCATTTTGTCACTATTATTCTTATTGTTACTTTATTAACGAGCATAACCCGTTTAAAATGTAGAGAAAGACGAACTGAAGGTAATAATAATAAATACAAATAAAAATAAACTGAAAAAGGGAAATAAATAATACTGAGTAAAAATAACAAAATTAATTGATTTCACTTGAACTAAAAATAAACTTAAGGTTGTATGAACCAGAAGAATGGTACGAAAATAAATGAATGACAATTGTTCCCCGTGCCTTGCAAGAGCTGCCAAAGTAGGGATGAGACGCTCCAGCGAAAGAATAAAATGTATAATTGATAAAGAAACATCGTACAGTGAATCAATAATTTAATTGGTCTTAGGAAACGCAAGTCGACAGTATTGAATATTTCATTTATTAAAATTATTGAACTGGGAATAAATACGAGAAAGAACTGATCGAAACCGATTTCCTGCTGGCTCGATTGAACGACCTGGCGCAGAGAGTACGTAAGGCTTGTTCATCTCGGCCAATCTAAAAGCGGCAACTTTGAGGCGCGGCCTATACGTTAGCAGATGATTCAGAAGCGAGAGGATATAGCGCGAACGCGCACACGTGAAACGTAATCTTTTCCTCGCTTCCAGCGGGACTTCGCGACTTCGCCTCGGCGTAGAAATACCTACGAGCCATGCAAATACCTGTCCCGAAATAAGGTCGCGCGACGTTATTTCCCGGCTCGCCTTTTTTCTCGGCCCGGTTTTGCCGTTCGGTATTCTGGCGCCGATAAATTCCGCCCGGATTCCCGGGAATCCGGCGAGGGCTCGCCGACTCGACGCGACGACGGCTTCTGCTTAGTAAGGATAATAACGATAATAACCGATGATAATGGTCGCGCCCCATCCAGTTCGAAAGAGGGTCGGCACCGACTCGCTTCGAATGGCTACAGGGAATCGAGGAGGGTCTTGAAAGGATGCACACAACTTCCCAACTCGGTTATTGCTCGTCGAATTCTTCGCCACCCCCGCGCGTTCGACGCTGGAAATAATATTTCGTCTCGCGATCTCACCCCAGACGACCGTTGATCTCTTTCTTATTGTCGATTCACCACCACCACCCCGCACCTTCCTCCCGTCACCGTCGGGCTTCTCTTTCCAGCCGTGATTCTCGCCTCTTCGTTCCTCGTTAATCGAGACTTCCAACTTTAGATTACGACGCCCGGCTTCCGCGTGCCGGCTGAGAGAATTCAAAGGGCATTGTGTCGATAGTTGAAAACGGGCGGACGAAGAGGAAGAAAGAGTAGAAGAAAAAAAAAAAATAGGAGCGCCTCCGCTGAGTTTATACTGACTACGCAGGAGACGAAGTTCACGCGTTTCGCTAGTTTTGAAAAATGGTCTCGCGGTGAATCTTGCGTGGCCAGAAACAGTCTGGCGAGTTTCGCGACGCGCTCCATTCACGGGTAACGTACGGTTATTTGAATTGGAAATGGCCGAGATACAATGCCGTGAAATGACGCGCGGAGATCAGATGCGGCCACATTTGTCCTTGTTTCGGCGCGGGATGCAAATGGATTTCGTGAAGTTTCGCGATAAGGCGATACGGTGGCGTGCCAAAAAAATAATACAGGATTTCGTATGAATTTATGAAATGGAGAAGCAGAGATATAATCTGCGTCGAGAGAGGAAGAGACAGCGAGAGACAGGCCATACCAGAATAACAAATTAGGAACCAAATCATCTTTCCAAACTATCGTACAATAAATGCAATCAAATTAACACTAGAAAGACTGAAACTTAGTATATACCTATATTGCCAAAAAGCAGTCAAAATAACTGCATTGTGAAAGAATAA
>NW_017157600.1:92089-96631 GCF_001652005.2 Ceratina calcarata
GACTTCCTTGGGCAATCTAGTGTTAATAAAACAAACAACAAACATTAATAAAACTCAGACTAATAATAGAAATCAGAGAAATAATTGAAATTGTACCAGTCGATCCATTAAGCCTGATTCTACAATTGATAAAGAATATGTGATCAAACGAGGCCGCGCAATAGTTGAGAGCGTGAACTTATGCAGAATCTCAAGAGTACGTAACGCGAGAACAAATCTGCACTCAGTTACACACACTCCGGAGACCTGGCGCCTCGCAACGCAATAAATCGGGGCTCTATCTCGGCCCACGGATGCCCCAGTGCGCAAGGAAAAACAAATTTCTTGAGTCGATGGCCTGCATTTATAATGCGAACATTGTGGTTCTCCCCTTCTTTTTTACAAAAAGAAATATGTTCCCCTCTCGTGTTTTACTTTTAATTTATTTATCACGGATACCGAGTGTTGGATCTCTGCCGAATTCTTGATACAATTGAATAAAAACTAAAAATGATGAATTAAGGGAATAGTTCGATTCTACACCTTTAATTTCTCAGAGAATCAAGAGGAAAGTTTTTATGTTTAGTTGGACTCTAGTCATTATTCAGTGAGATTATGCAAATATTTAATAACATGAATTGTTTATGACTATGCTTTGCCGTCTTTCTGGGTTCAAATATTCATTGCTTCTTCTAATCTTACGATCTGTTCACGTATTCTTTTATTTCTTAAAAAGTGCAATCTAATTTAAGATATTAAGTTAAAATGGTAGAAATAGAAAATGTATTGATTTTATGTATATACTCATGTACATTTAAAATAATCTAATACGAGATTCCAAATACTAATAAGAAAAGACTATCTTTCGATTTTAATTTTAATTTTATAACTGTTAAAAATTCAATGATTTGCCATCGTTTTTATGTAAGGGTTCGTACAACCTTAAATGATCGAGTAACGAATTAAAATGAACGGAGTTTGTCTAATGGAATTTATGCAGCCGGAAGTGCGTACTAACGTAGCTATCATTGGATCAATAATGACGCCGATTCGAGCAATTACAGAGCGTGAGGCGGGCACAGGTTATGGGGACAAATCAATCGGTCAATAATATTAGTTGATCGATTCATTCGGTTAACTATCGGCCGCGCGGCTAATCAGCTTCATCGATTACACGGGGATCGGATCGATCGTAGCTGCATGCAGCTGGGCCGCATAACGCGCGAACCGTTGACGAGTTAGTTAGTTACAGTTTGATCGGCTGAATAATTGAAGGCAATTGGTTAAGGGACGCCGCACCGTTCTGTGATAAGTTAATCGATTCGCAATGCCGGTCTCTGTACCGTTTGCGCCTCGCGCCAAGTGTGTGCAACGAGTTAAAACGAGTCACTGCCACCACGGATTCCACGGAAGCGAACGTTGAAATTCGCTGTCACTAAGGAATTCCCCTGGAACCATGTTAATTACGCGGCCACTCATACCCTTGTTACGCTCGTTGTTTTCATTAACGTCAGAAAGCACCCCCCCCCCCTACTATTAATTGCCGGCAATTTTCTCGTGTACGTCATAAACCCGTCGCGTGTGTCTCGTTTCCCTTTTTCCTCAAAAATTTCTACCACCGGTTTGATTAGATTACTTCAGTTTGTCGAACAAAGGACTTGACGCATTAACGTATGTCAGCCAATTACTCAATGGGAAAATTGAATAAAGGAGCGACGTACGGGTCCGCTGGTTTTGCGGGTAGCGAATTTAAGAGGTCGTTCATTCGGCGGGGAGTGGGGCCGTTCATATATCCAGCAACTTTTTAAAGAATGTCTATAAATCAACGGTAAAGCGGGGACTCACGGCGGACATCGAGTGCACATTTTACCCGGAGGCAGGAACACTTAAGTTTCATTCAACATACGAACGCATAAATTTCCCACCGGGTTCATTTTTCGGCATCATTAAACTCGGCCCGCGCCGGTCGCACGGAAGCCGCCGGTCGCTTCCTTTTTACTCCTTAGCTTTTCCGCCTTTAACGCCGGCCAAGAAAAAGTCAGGGAAACACGCGATGCAGCTGGCTACCGTCGCTAAAGCGATTCTCGTACAACGGCGTAAAATACTGCGCGCGAAATTGTTGCCGAAACTATTTGCTGTTCACGAATGTATCCGGTAACTATGTCGCTCCTGAGCCCGATGTATCGGGTTATTCCCGCAACGTTCTCCCCTATCCTCGTGCCATCTTCGCTTTTATCTATATTCTACACCGGATCTTCACGTGCCTCAACTGGTTGCACATTCGCGCTATGAATACAACCGATCAGGCATGGGGAAGTGTTTCCAAAAGAAGAGATGATGTAATATTAAAAAAAGACCCACTGAAGAGATTGAATTCTGTATTTCTTTTTTCAATTATTCGTGAAGATCGGATTGATAATAAAATCATCAATGATATGCAATATTAAATACGTCATATTTTATAGTAATAGTTAACCATTCATATGTTAAGCGCCAAGACTGTTTTGCCTTTTTGTTATTTTTAATTAATTATTTTATTAGCCACTGTTTTAATAATAATCATTAATATTTATTTTGGTAATAAGTAATATTTAGGTACATTATTTTATGATCTCCAAATTATTTAGAATTGTTTAATAGGAGGATATACTTTTTTGAATTGTATATCATTGATAGTGATTGATGCAATCTGAACGAAAGTGATTAATAACTGACAGGGCAGATTTCAAAAGAGTAAAAATAAAACCAAATAGTTAAGTCATTGAACTTTAAAAATATTCAGGATTTTATAAATGTACATTTTACACCTTTCATCCTATCAGTGGATAATTGATGCTGAAGTTGATTTTTGTATTGTAATAGTTGTATGGGTAACTTTTATTTAGCGAAAACTGAACTTACAATTCATGAATCATGAAAAATATTGAGAACTACTTAAAAACACGTTTTATCGAAATCTATAAAGTGGTTTTTGAGGAGTTAATTACATAATATTTTGGAATAAAAATTTACTTCATCATCTAATTGAAAAAAAATAAAAAAAATAGGAACCTGTTCTTATCCTTCGTCGACTCTATAATTATTCTTAATAATATTCTTTCTTTTGCAAATAAATATACCTTACGATACTCCGAAGAATAGAAGAAAGCTACTGCCACTATAAGTTATAAATACCTAAATAATTTTTCAAATTTTGATTAAGAATGAAAACAAACCTTTTATATGTATAATATCTTCCATTACTCCTGTCCTATAAACGAATTTAGTATATCTATATTTAACATAGACACTCAGGAAACGAGTTTTGATTTGATAAAATCCAGGAATAGATCCACTCAATAGAATGAACAATGAAAAAGCATCGTTCTCGAAAAGTTTTGAGCAACTGAATGGAATCGCCGGGGCCGAGTACACGCTGGGCGTGGGAGGGGGGACTGTGGATGAGACTGTGAAGGGTGCAGGAGAAAGGAGGCCGAAACAGAGGGCGAGAGAAGGTTTAAGCCGAGCTATCGACTGATGGTATGTAGTAGGATAGGATTAGTCGACCGCAGACTAAATTGGGTTTCCGTACAGTCGCCTGCAAATACTTCCCCGACAGGCAATCCACGGCTGGGAGGGATCGCCGGGGCAGGAACGAGGCAGGAGGATACGGTCGGACCGAAAAGAGAAATTATCCTCGGAGCTCTTTTTTCCAATTAGACGAAGCACCGGTATACTTCGCGCACGGTTAGATAGCTGCTATCCGGCTCGTAGAACGAGGACGTTTAGTCGTGTAGACAAAGGTGAGCGTTGGCCGAGGCGCAGTCTTTATGGCGTTAACCGGTAATGCCAATTGTATCCCGGGCCCTGGGGCTAGATTGAATTTTCTCCCGCAGCCTCACCGCGACGGGGCATTTTGATTAGCGTGCTCCTTTGCAACAGACGCGGGATCGGGGGGGCATCCCGTCGCGAGATAGAAATAGAGAGAGCCGGCCTGGTTAATTCCGGAGAATTTTCGGCCGAAATTAGAGTTCAATCAGAGGAGCGAACACGCGCTCTCGCGACTCCTCCCCTCCCTGCTTCCGCGCGGTCTCAGTGTTCTTTCCATCCCGGGAGAATTTATGGTAATTTTTGAGAAACGTTTGAGGCGGACGTGCACACGAGGAGTTTCTCAATCGAGTTTCCCTCGCCGGAAAGAGGGCGCAGAATTAGGGAATTCCAGTCGTTAGAGAAATTCGTTCCTAACGAAACAGCGAAAATTCCAAGTAGCTCGCGGTCGCTGCCGACTGCCTCGACCCGGGAACAAACGGAATTAACTGGTTTTAACGAACCAATCGATTTTTCCACGTCCCGGCTAAAACCCCTCCCCCCTACACACGTCTCCGAAGAAGCTCCCGTCGCTCCGACGATGTATGCTCAGGCGGCTCACTGGCAAATGAAACAGCAAGTGATAAACTATTTCCGAACGCTTCTAAACACGATCATTTGTTTCATCGTGTACCCAAATTATTTCTACCGTCAATTGATCGAAAACATCTTTTAAGGATGTATTGGCTATATAGTCAATACCAAAAGTTTATGTAC
>NW_017157600.1:97733-100710 GCF_001652005.2 Ceratina calcarata
ACCTATGAAAAATGTGAAATCACTATAATTTTAGCTTTTTAATAGTAATAGGAATCTATAATAACAAATTCAACATGCCAGCATTGTTTAAGTATATGTATAGCCTATACATCCTTAAATAAATTCTCTTCTAACGAGTTTGAAAAATATACGCGATACTTGGGACGAGATTGTGCTTATCAATCGGGACACGCTTATCCAAGTTCAATTCGATGGGTCAATTTGGAAAATAGGGGGGTATAGGGCAGCTGTAAATCCCGTCGCAAATGCAAACTAAATCACCGGTCTGCTGGCAGACGCTCGGCTGCAATTCTATACGCGCATAAATCCAACGGGCATCATCGATATATAGTTTCGCTTTATACACACGCGTGCCGGATATCGTTTCTCGTAGACAGCTAGCCGGGCTAGGCAGTACTTCGCAATCGCGGGCCCGCGTCAGAATTCCCTATCGCGATAACAGCTGATTGATTCGAAACCGGCAATATCTCGGGATTGAAAAATCCGGTTATGGAAACGGATTTCCTCTGCCTACGCCGGACTACGGATTTCCGACGACTCGAGATACGCCACGCGTCAATTATTACTCGCTGGCAACATGCGAATCGATTGTCTTTTCATTCACACATCTCACGGAATAGCGTTTAATTAATAATTGAAACGATCGTTTCAAGTTTTAAGAAAAATACGAAAAATAATGAAAGGACTGTAAGAATAACTTTTAAGAAAATATGCAGAAGATTAAAAATATAGTAGAGTACGTTTCCACAAAAGACTGCAGTCTAATAATTATTATTATTGTATGTGCAGAACGGAATATAAGAATTGTTCATCATTTTAATTTACGAAACTGTTTGTACTTGAGAAACGGAGCTCTTTATTTACTATAGACACTATTGACTCGAGATCCCATCGTACAAAAGACTGTACATGCGGCGATACATAGTAAAACAAAAGGGGGGTAATTAAAACTCGTTCGGACGGTGTTTGACAATGAGATGAAAGTCGGACTCGGCGCACGGAACTCCGCCGGAATGAGTGTTAAGTAGAAATTACTCGGCCGCTAATTACGCTAATGACGTGCCAAACTATGCGGCCGTCGAGATTAGCTCTGGCGTCCAAGAACGGCGCGGGTTAAAAGCGAAATGGAAGGGTCGCGCGAACCCGCAGCGATTGTGCCGGACGAATAGGATCCCGAAATTTGATCGCGAATCAAAATTACTCGGCTATGATTTCAATTTGTCCGTGGATTAAAAAAGGAGAAACAATGCTATTTTAGGAAGAACGCGGGCGTTTGGATATGAAAAATAAATCGCAGCGATCAACGATTGTTTTATAAAATATCCGGCTGGTTCTATTTTTTTTTTTTTTAAATGACGAATTCTCACCCGCGATCCCCACCGCTTTTTTTTCTCCGCGGAATAATTCACACGTTCATCGATTTTCTCAGCTACAAAAGCAATATCGCGGCTAGGGGGAGCTTATTTATTCGCGCGCGGGGTTGAATGCCGCTGATTCGATCCCCCCCCCCGCCGTTTTATTTTTTTTATTCCCACTCGTATTTTCCTCTTTCTTTGTCCTCTTTTTTTTTGTTCGTTCGCGCACAAAATGCGGTATTTAATTCGCCAATGTAAACGCAGTCCCGTGGATGATATTTGCAAATCCGTCTGTCATAACAGTCCGCCGAAACGGACGATTTAATGTACATACACGTGCGCGTATTTTACCGGTGCACAAACGAATATATCAGAGATTTTCAAATAATTAAAATTCATCAATTGATCATCCATGATTTAATTACAGAGTCTTCTTATTTTCGACGCGAAGAAACGAATGTTTAAAAAGATGGTCACTCTCATTACGGGTCACATAGCGTCGTAGAAATCGAAGTTCAGCGAACAAAAATACCGAGACGAGATGAAACGGTGGAGGATCGATCCCATCGGCCAGCACGTTCGATGCACGATGGGAGGGAATTAGACGAGAGAATAAAAGAAAAACCGTCTGCAGACGATATATAACAAAATTCCTATGCAACTAAATTTCGACATAGAAATGAGATCGGAAATCTGTGGAAAAACCGGGCGAGTGAAAAACACATAGTCAATGTTTTCCCGGGCCCTTTTTTACTTTTTCCCATCCGCTCTATGCTATTCGGCATGATCGTGGATTTCTCCAATCCGGACGGTGAACGTGAAACCGTTCGTTACGAGGTTTTCGGCCGGTGGATGCGCCTACAGAGACAGAGGAGGTCCGTCAATCGGGCACCGAAAACGTGCGCCACGGTCCCGTTGTAAATTGTGATCCTTTGCCCGGAAAAAGCTGCGCGCAATTCGACCGAACAGTGAACAGAGAGCGGACCTGTCGCCGAATGATCACGCGATTATTCTCTTTAGCCTCGAAAACGGTCGCGTATCGATTGCTAGTTGCTGTTGCTACTGCTGCTGCTGCTGCTCCTGCTGCTGCTGCTGCTATTGCTGGCTGCCAACGTTTTCACCTCCGTGCGTCGACGCCGGTGATAAATCAAACAAATTGTCGCCGCGGCACTGGATCGCGTGTCTCGAGATACGTGACGCGCATTCGAGTTCGTGTGCTTCCACCCCATCGGTATCTTAGCTACGCGCGAATGCCTGCCTACATGATGGCTACACGACCGATTATTTAACCCCTTATGGCGGTATGCTTTCTTTTATTCAATCACCTTTCGAGATAAGAGCAAGTTGTATCGGGAGACAAAGTAGTTTTATTTTTAGTAAAACGAAAATGGTATTAGAGATAAGAAACGTTTTCATACGACAACCTATGTTCATTTTCTGAAATAGTGGAAACACCGACTACTCACGAAATGAAACATATTTCAAAATATTTTTATAATAACACATCTAACTATATTTTATATCATAAAAAATTAAAAAAATATAATTATGAAGGTAATAAATCATTCTCCAAATTGTTACTGAAATTAAATTTCAATTAT
>NW_017157600.1:100976-103598 GCF_001652005.2 Ceratina calcarata
TTTTTGGGTTTATTGTTTGTTACATAATAACCGAATATTAGGTGCCAGTCTATTTAGGCATTTGAGTTGCTCTTCGACCGTACGAATTACAATTTTAATTTTATTACAAATTTCTTTTTACTATAACTTCATATATGCTATAAGTAATAAAATGTTTATGTGTCAGTTTTAGTAAATCAGTTTAGGACGACAATAATTGTGGGAAACAATAAATCGGTTTTTTATCCTAAATAAAATTAGATTAACAAGACTGTAAGTGCCTAATTTCTGAGTTAAATTATTGAAATATCAAAGAGATCATCAATAATTGTTTTACACGGTTCTCAAAATATTCTCCCTTGCCCCACTTTCGTTTCGAGTTTACTTATCACTGTCTTTCAAGGAAAGTGGAAGAATTTGTTTCGGACACGTTACACGCCTTTCTTTTTTCTGGGAAAGTATATCGTACCACCTACGATGATAGAAGTTTCATTTGTCAACCGGACGGAATGTTTTTCGGCCGTCGTGATTCATGATAACCAGAACACGCCGGACCGCGGTTGTATTTCTAGAACCTTGATTGCTATTGAAAAACTGATGACTAAAAAAATGTACCGGTGACAGGTGAAATGATGGAACTGTGTCTCCTTGTTTTATCAACAATAGTCAATCAAAGAATAGTCATATGAAGTAATTGATCATTTTTTCATTTAATTAAAAACTGATTCAGAAACATAAATTTCGTGATTGATGGAGAATACTAAATTAACATTCTCTTAATTGAAACATGAATTGTGCATCCTTCCATCAAATCATACGAAATAATTAATAACTTTTATATTAGAAGATACTTTATGTGAACTTTGACCCTCATTTCATTTAAGTAAAACAGTATTGCATTTGAATAAATTTTGTTTGATTCTGTTAAGACTTTAATAGGATAAACAACTTAACAAGAAAGTTCTTAGCAATTCGCCTTGTGTATCTTCACTCCCCGTTTCAGAGTTGTTCAAAGATAGTCAATAAATTGTACCCACAAATTTCAAAGGAAAGTAACCCTTGATCAGTCGAATTCGAAACGCGAAAGCGAGAAGGAAAACAACGCATCTCCCTCAATTAAATTCCCGAACGACGCGAATCGTTCCGAAATCGTCGAAAAACCGGGATTTTTAATCAATCGTCTGTCATTTCTTCCTCTGCCCCGGTTTTTTTTTCGATATCATTTCCGTTTCTCGGTGGATTATTAGCTCCCGGGCAAACAAGCGGGACCCGGGCATATCGTCCGAACCGAAACACGGCCCGGATATTCCGGCACGCCGCCGCTGCCGCCGCCGCGGCAGCGAACGTCGATCGGTTCCCCACGAGCAATTATCGATATTCCTTTCCCGGCGCATTTTTCCGCGGGCTCCCGTATCTTGCTGTTCGAGTGACGCCAGTCGATACATAACGTATACCCAGGCATGTACTATAAGTACATACATACGGCGCAGCGAGGAATTTCACGTGCGTGCTGCCCTCCGACCCGTGAAATTGAACCGTATGATTTCGTTCCGAGCGATGGACATCCGGTCTCACCGTGCGAAAAACCGTACAACCATCTTACGTTTCCAAGATTATAACCCTGCGTTATTATATTCATATATCATTTTATTTTTATTGGATATACTGATTTAATAATCCCGTACAAGTCTTTTGCAGTGAATGTGTTTTACTAGAGGCACGAGTATGCCAATTGTAGTTATAATATAAAATAATATTTAATTATAAACTAGGGGTCCTGCAAATAGGAACCGGACACCTAAGTGATGATTTTCAATTGGCTGCGAATGACAGCGTTTATTAACAGCACTGGATTCAAAAATTGTATTTATAGTTTGAAATGATTTAGCACCTAGTAATCGCAAGTAATCTTAGAAATTGAAACGACTATAAACTCCAAAGGAAAAAAAAAAGATCTGATTCCTAAAATCCCCCAAATATTTGTTCGATCCTCTGATATTAAGAATATGCGAGTATCTCCTGACATCCAATTCTACTTCAATGCTTCTTCTTATACTATTAAATAATAAAAGAACGTAGAGTCGTGGGTGTCGAACGACAAAGGAGCCGCGTTACCACAAGATCCGATTGAAACCCGCAGTTAACTACCTCATTCTGCGAACTAACAGTCCGCTCAAATATGACGATGAAAACGATCCGAGGTTTCATTCGAATAGAAATGAATCTGGCTTTCCACCTCCATCGGAATCCTCTGATTCCGGGCCTCTAAAAAGGCGCATTAAAATCGATGAGAATCGCATTCACGTGGAATGCTCGTTTACTCCGTTCCCGTAGCGGAAGCTATTAAGACGAATGCGCCCGGATCCTTCAACGACGAAATATTAACCCGAAATCGTCGACGGTAACAAATTACACTAGCTACCATGACTTCCGAATCTATTTTGCTCACTGTCATCGAGGATGAAAGTTCGTCGAAAGTTAAAGCGGGTTGCCAATTAATGTGAAATCAGTAATTCTTTGTTACCACTAGAACTACCAAAAATTATATATACTTCTACTGAAGAGGTAAAAATCACTTGTTTTTTAAATTAACAAGCTATTTAAGAAAAGACAACCATTTTTACGTTTTTATGAGTGGAAATT
>NW_017157600.1:104593-110549 GCF_001652005.2 Ceratina calcarata
TGGTTATTTGCATATTTTAGAAAACGAAATGTAGTGAAAATAAATAATGATTATAAGAAATGGGAAATAAGTCATTTTGACCCCCCTTGATAAATCTAGTGTTAACTTGTAGACCACCAGAATTAATTACATCCAAACGTCCATAAGAAATCGCATGTAATAATATCAAGGACATGTACTAAGTACATGTATATAAAGTACTCATTAATTCTCGATGGTATTTCGGCTGTAAGTTAAAATTAAACTCATCGAATAATTTAATTGAAACAATTTTACGTCTATTATTAATATAATAAAACATAAAATAATGTTAATATATAATTACTAACGTGTTGACTGTTCGAAATGAGAGACGGTGGGTACCACGTAAGAAATTCCGCGGATCAATAACAGAGTAGCATATTCAGGTGGGGAACAACTCGGAATGAAGTGGTGCTTTGGAAAATCTGCTTTCGGTCGTGATTTTGCGGCTCGCCGATGGTAAATGATTTCGTAACTCCGAACGAATAAACTTTGGCTTACGAGATGGCTACAGCGTTTACGAAACTTCCTAACTATCCCCAGCTATAACTATAGACGTTCGGATGCGGCAATATTGTTTGCCACTGAAACCGAATTTAACGCGTCGGTCGATACGAGCCACTCCATTTATCGCATTACGTAAACTTCAATCTGTGTCCCCATTATCGTTACGATCATATTTATATGCGTCATTGTCGCGAGTGATTTTACTTAGTTAGAATAAAAAGATCCAAGACACCCGTTCACCGAGTCCTAACGAAAATTGACTAGGCGACACAAACATCTCCGACGAGGCAACATACAAATAGTACGGGAACGTGAAACGCCGTCGGCAAATACTACCGTCTCCTTGAAAAGCGTGCAAACACTTCGGCGCTTCCCGAAGAAAAATTACGACTCACGGCTGAACGTAGTTAATTATGTTCCCATTCTAAAATGTTTGCGTATTTCGTGTACAGAGTGAATCAATAAGAATTGTCATGTAACACAAGTTTTTAGTACATCAACGAAGGAATTTCTGTTGGATTGTTTAATAATATAAATAACAAAAATGAATCTTGTGCTGAGGGACTCTATTCTTAATCATAAACAGGTCAGGGCCTATTTTCTCTAACTGGGCCCCGAAAACTTTCTTTCGACGTCCTCCCAAATCAAATAAAGTATAAAGAAAGTTATGTAAATAAAGTTTCATTTAAAAACCCATTTCCAATAGTTTTAATTAATACAAAATATTCTTAAGAAGCGGAATGAATAATAAATCGTTCAATATGTCAATTCTTATTCACCTTCTAAGTTTGTCACGTTTATCTCGATACGTCGATTTTTAATTAAGACAAACGTATTTTTCAAATCACGAAGTACGCTTAAATGCGATCTGCTAATTAGATTCGGCCTCCGTTTTTTATTATCAGAGAGCGGACACTCTATTTTAAAATCGACCTCGATGGGCACTCGACGATCGAGAACGCGGAACCTCAGCTCACCAACTTAATTATCCATTAAGGAATCGTATTTCAGAAGCTGGTCCGACAGAAACATCGAACTCCTTTCCAATCGAGGGCCAATAATCGCGTTCGTCGGCGAAAATAAGATGCGCCTCGCAGACCTTCCGTACCGTAGAATTTATATATTCCGCTAAGTGACTTTCCGCACCTCGCGAAAGACCGATCACGACTTTGTAAAATCGTTTTACTCCATTTACGCCTTTCCCCAACTTCAATCAATGGTTTAATTAGATTTGAAAATCACTCAAAGCGAGATTTATTAGCCGATCAAATTAAGAGCCTGTCTTTCATTATAAAAGTAGATAAACGATTCGCTGATGGCACAGAAAATTCAATGTCCCTCGAATATAAAACATATTTTTTAGAAACGCGTCGTCACCTGCCAGACGAATGTTTTCGGGATTAATGACGCCTAAGCCCTATGGGAGACCGCATTGCAAAATTCACCGTGGCTCGATCGAATTTGCATCGAAATACGTAGTGCAGACTGGCTGCACGCCAGAAGGGACGAGAGGGGAGCCTTTAGCGACCCCTGGCCGGCTACTCATCCCTCTTCGCGTTCGACGAACTTCCCTCGACACAAAGAACAATCGACGATGCTATTATACGTCCACTGCACTCTTTCATCCCTCTCCTGCCCTTTGGCTTCGCAAACACGTCCAAACACGCGACGAGGGAAAAATGAACGTCGATCCGACAGCTCCTGTGAACCTTCCACCGACTTCATCAGAAAAGATGAATATACAAATTCTCGTGCGGAACCTTCGTTAGACATTCCCAAGGCGGTTCATCGTCTAACGAAAATTATTAACAATTTACGCCTTTTATAAAATTCGAAATCCGAACGAAACGCGCCATAAAAATGTGCGATACTTTAACGAATAAAAAAAATTAAATAAAAAATTCCAGTGTCCAAACGAAGAGTTCGTGTTTGATCGATGAATTAATAAAATTTAACGAACTCGATAAAATTGCCGGGAAACAATTTTAACAGACGATTACGTAATTGGCGCGCAAGACTGTTTGCAAACTGGTTAATATTAGTTCGCCGATATTCCGCCGAGAATTCACGTTTGGATAATATCGTGTTTCTATTGCATAGTTGAAAAGTAATCGGTTTGCGTCGATTATTATGCAGTGTAAATATAGCAATCTACGATTAAGTCAATGCTGTATTTATCCTGTTAAATATCGACTGTGTGTCGAAGTCTTGCGAACGACAATAAATGCAAAAAATATTTCATATATTGTGGTTTTCGTTTATCATGAGTTTTCCTCTGAAAAGCTCGTTTCTTATATTTTACACTTTATGAAAAATGTTGACCACGTTATTTCATAGAGAGACGATATCGCAGTGGGTAAGTGAGGCAAAGTTACTTATACTAAATTCGTACACTTAATCCGTCGCCTAACCACAACGGCAGCCAGTCTCATTAAGCCGGGGACCCGGACCTTATTAAAACGAAAAAATTTCCAAGGAAATGAAACACCGCGCCGGCGAGAAACCCGAAGGGTGAAGAAGAGGTGCGGTAGGGGAGAAAAAGGAGGTGGCCCGGAGACTCCAGGAATCCGGATAAAAGCGACGACGAGGAATTCTTTGGCAAGTGCTCGAAAAACTCTCGTAAAAGTTTTACTTAAACGCGTTTCTCGCATTCCCAGGCGTGCGTTTCCTCGGTCCACGTGACACCCACGTTTTTCGCCCACTTTTTTCCTTAACCACCGGGCGCGACTGTAAATTTTTAAGCGAGTCCATTCCCTACCCGGCCGCGACGCCACGGGCGTCGAACACTTGGCTTCACCCCGTCTCGTTACCGGGTGGACCGGCTTTTATCTCCGCGGAACGTTCCACTTCGCTTATTAGTTCCGAGGGATATTACTGTCAACAGCGTGTCGAAGGGGGTTGGCGGGTTATTTACCCCGTGCCGTGGTGGAAATTGAATTTCGTGACGGATAAATTGTAGAACACTGGCAATCGATAAACCGGGCAAGGTGCACACACATACTCTCTCTCTCTCTCACTCTCGAAATTTCGCGCACCTCGATTCGTGGCTCGTCAAACCACTCGGAGATGTTGTCGCGTCGCGCATGATTAATGATCGCGTACTCGTTATCCGAAATCGCCACGCGCTGAGTTTCAGGATCAACGATCGTTGTCCGGAGGGTAATCAACGCCATCGACGTTAAGCATTCGACGCGAGTACTCTCGGTCTTCGGAAACTTTCGGTGTGACTTTGATTAGAAAGAAAACCCGGTCCACCGATTGAACTGTCCAGACTGTCGACAAATCCTTTTACCTCGAGACAAATGTTCGGAGATGTTCCTTATCTGGAATTGGAATCCGTTTAAACGAGAGGAATGTAAAATGTCAAACTCGAAACTGTATTTCGTAAAACAGATACGACGTCCCAATGTACGAAACTGTTATGGAAAGTAAAATATTTTATATAAAACTGTAATATATTTTATGCAGATTTAATGTTTTAAATTCACGAAAGGGTTATGGAAATTTACTGGTTAGATTTAATAATTGCTTTATGGCGTGCGAGACATTGATTCAGATATTTGAAAGTTCCTTATCCTTAAAAGAAAAAGAAAAAGGAATAGACCGGCTACTATCGGGATCGATTAATTCGGTAGTCAGTAAAAATGCTGAGCTGTCGCGGCTGTCTCGAGGCGGCGAATTAAGTTTCCGGCGAGCGAAATTGCGCGGCCGCTCGCATTATTCGCGGTCCATTACGCCGTTGGGAAGAGGAGTTTCGGGGGCTCCGGCGAAAAAAAAAAAAGTTCCGTTCGGCGTTTGCAGTTAATTAATTAAGGACACGGTGGCCGGGTTCCGGGCGGTAATAAACGATGACAAATGAAAATCGATGCGGCTCCGAGGGGACGGTGGCGAAAAAACTTTTTGCATACTGACTACCGGCCACGACAATAGGATGAAATTTCGAAATTTCATCGCGGCACATCGGTTGCCGAGGATCCGAACGGTCGCGCGGCGCGCACGGCGGAAGCGCGGAATACATATCTCATCGATCATGCTCGCGCCAATCACTTTCGTATCGGGATCGATCAATATTTGCCACTGCCAACACGACCGGTTCCCGATCGTATTTACAATATAAAACGATTCGCGCGTACGCCCGCCCTCGGTTTAAACTATGGCACAGATTATACGTTCCTTACTCTACAGGGTAGAATAATAGCTCCGTGTATTTTTTTCTCAGTCTTACAATTTTCGACGATTAAATATTTGCATTGCAGTCATACAACAGAAAAGTGAAATGACAGTACTTGTTAAAAATAATTGAATTATCTATTACAATGAATTGCTGACGAGCTTTTTACACGCGACGAAATTATAAAACCAACCGGAAAGGTCGAAATTATCTTCTCCCCATCGCTAATTACGTGTGATCTACCGATGCGATGGTTCTCTATAATTCAAAGGAGCAGCAAAACAAAAACTAAAAGATGCTAAGCTGTGTGGAAGGAGAATATGTATACCGATTCCGATTATCTCTGTTCGCGTATTTTATGTTTAACCGACTGATTAGAAAATAATGACTGACTCGGCGATTGAATTAATCATCGCATAAACAGATATACAAGTTTAACTACGACAAATTGAACGTTCAACTTTAATCAGGAGTTTATCAGTCCGAATTGCGTCGAACTATTTAGCTTTAAATACGAATCATTTAAAGTGATATTTAAACGAAGGTATCAGAAATATTTGATAACGTTGATCGCGTTAAAATAATGTGAAATAAATAAATTGCTTTGTCTTTTTACGAATTTTATTTTTAGCTCGTCGGAGCGCTGATTCCCTTCGAAGATAGCTCGCTGTTTGTGTTTATGATACTTTGGTAACCGTTGGACAAGCGCCATAAGCGTATTTCCAGAAAACAAGACAGGAATAATCGCATCGAACAACACGGAATTTCTTCGAGCTAAGTAAACCGACGGGAGCAAACGCTGCATATTAATAAGCGATCCAAAGTAAATAGTCGAGGCTTCTGTTACCCGCTTCGCAAACGCGCTCCGCCAAGATGAATTAATTTGTTCACCAGTTTCATAATCTCAGTCTACTATCGACAAATAGCTATTTTCAATATCTCCGTACTTATTATTTTCTACAAGAATAAAATACAAAAATACTTTAAACACGAATGAATGAGGGACTCGTGTAAGTAGTACGAACCTGTATGTAGCCTGTAAGTAGAATAAGTCAAGATTTCGGCAGACTATTAGATAGAACTACTGATTCGAGACAGTCTTCTATAAAGACTGCGTGGGCAGAACTGGTATTGACTTACGATTAGGCAAATACAGGTCTTAACATCTACATTAGAATTGATGAGTCTGGAATATTGAGAGGAATTCTGTTCATAAGGATCATATACTGAAGTAACTAGTACATAAGTGTATATAAG
>NW_017157600.1:111349-120363 GCF_001652005.2 Ceratina calcarata
TAAACATCACGTGTTTCAAAATTGAATAACATTTTTATTGTTGGACTTGAAGATTTAATTTCGGTTTACAGAGATTAGTTTACTATAAATAATGTATAACAAAAGTAAAAAAATTGCTATAGATTGAATTTACATAAAACAGTAAAGGGCACGAATTTTAAGTATTTTAATCGACTACCTAATACAAATTTAAAACATACTATTTGCAGATATAAGAACGTTATATGCACGTCAAAGTTACGAATATCTATACATGGACGTCAGTATACATACGAATATGTGTATGTGACGCATGAATAAGTGAATTTCTCAGAAATGGAAATGAATTTGATAAATGGAAGTAACAACATGTGCAGCATGACTGAACATGGTCGAATAGCAGACTAGACTGTAGCTCGAACATGATCACGTTTGTAGAACTGGTAGTGACTTATGATTAGGCAAATACAGATCTTAACGTCTGCATTAGAACTGATAGGACCGGGATACTGGCAGGAAATTCTGTCATAACAATCATACAAATTCTCCGATAAACTAACTGCATTACCTATGCACGAATGATGCATGAATGTAATCAGAAATGGAAATAAAGATAAGTGGAAGTAACAATATATTTAGCATGACTGAACAGAATCGACTAGAGACAGACTGTAACTTGAGCATGATCGCGTGGGTTGATTAATCGGTTACCGATCAAAGGAATTTAAATTAGGATGTAGTATTATTAACGTTGACCAGAGCAAAGCACGGAGGCGGTTCCGTGTCTGTCTAACTACCGCGCCAAGTGCAAATTGCATCTTGAAGGAGGATCTCGACTATCCGGATTCCGCCAGTTCGTAACTGGGTCATGAAATGGCTTTCGTTATCACTTGGAACGAATCTATAAATAGATTATAACGTCTACGCGCAATTATTCATATTCCCGTTGGATCGCCGCGCACAATTTACGAATTTCATTTGGGGGAGTGCGCCGGCAACGAGCTCAACCGGCTCGGTAATAAATAATAACAAGTAATAGCCATACTTTTGTCCATCCTTCTTAAGGTACAGGAGAATCTACTCTTAAATTACACAGCGAACGACAAGAACAGCCTTTTATTCCTTGAAATATTCCCCGGTCGGGTTTGCGTGATTCATTTTCGAAAATTCCTCCAGGGAGAGAGAGAGAGAGATATAGAGGGAAGAGAAAGGTGGCTTTGCCCGCGAGGTAAGAACAAGAAATTTGCAAGAATTGCGCAGCTGGGCGACCGCGATTTAAAGTGGAAATTATGTTCGAGCAGTCGAGTCTCAGTGCGGCTCGAGTTTGATTATCGGTTAAGGATAAGATCATGGGCGCGAGCATCGTTCGGGGTCATTAGGCTTGTAGCCCCTAATTAGCCAGGCAACCTCCACGGATATTAGATTTGTACGTCATCACGGGCCGGGCGAGAAACCGGCGAAAGAGGGAACCGTCCGTATACACACATACGTATATTACGTACAGGTACCAGGGAAAACCCGAGAGACACGGCGTAATTGACACGCGGCGAACCTGCAACTGTGAACGTTTCAATTGTTTTCCGATACACGGCACCAAACCCTCCCTTGTTTCCTTCCTTCCTTCTTTCTTCCCTCTCGCTTCATTTCACACCATACTGTTCGCTACGTAACCCTTTTTTCAACGCTGGCCGAAAAAATTCCTTCTCTCCGCGTGCCCTCCACGTTACGCGCGCTTTTCACTTCTCTTTGAGCTTCACTCTTATTTTAGCCCACTCTCCGTTTCATCTTCTCGGTTGTAATTCTTATCTTCGCAGAATGTCACTTAAGCGAATAACTTTAAACTTTAAAGTTTGAAATATTTAATGAACCACGAGGACATGACTGTTCAGATTTGTAAAACGTGGCTTAAACATAAATCAAGACTGTCTCGAACGAAAATTACTCGATCGCGCTCGCTGGAATCTATCTAACCGGCCATTTTCTTCGGTGAACAGGGGAGCAGGGGGGTGGCTAGCTATTTAGGAGCTTAGCACCTCGCCGGGTGGTCTGGTGCCAATGGCACGGCGTTAGGTGGTTGCTACCAGGCTCGCAACCACTGTGTCACCTTTATCACCTTTATCACCTGCTGCAAATTGCCGCCATTTGGATGCTAACCCCCCGAAGTCTCGCATCCCTGACGACTATTTGTAGGGACGCATCGAGCCCCGTTGGGGGCGTGGAAATGGTCTTGGCGACCAAGCGAGGGCACGGGACGGAAATAGGCTCCGGCGGAGAGTGTATGCAGCGATGATCGAGAGAAACATCAACGAGACAAGAAAGGAACAAAAGAACAACGGTCGGGTGTGTTTGAGAACTGTGGCAGGATACGTAGGAAATGTATAAGAACGAAAATAGAGGGTGTGCTCGGCGAGGAATAAAGATAGAGGATTAAAAAAGAGCAGGACGATGGAGGCACGAATACGTCCGGAGAGGGAAATGAAAAGAAATTCCGGACCCATACGACCGACATTCGTTCTTGAAACGGTTTAATCGGATTACCAAACGGTTTGAGAATACCGTGTGTCGCGAATTTTGTTTCACAGCGCGGGAAAAACCGGCTCTCCCTACCGATCGGAATGATTCCGAACGATTTTCCATTCGATATAAACGGAAATGTAAATCGACGATCGCTATTCTTGCTGGTCATCTAAAATAATATTAAATTAATACAATTCCTACAGGAATTCACTTGCATCGATGGAAAACTAATTAATGTAATTTTTCCGAGACAGCAATTGTCACAATCTTTATTTTCCCTAATTTCTGCTAAATTTTATTAAAGAACTCGTTACGATTTGTAATTAGGAGATTTTATCAGATTAGGAACTGTCATAGATAATGAGTCTGAATGGTCGATGAATGGAATGAATTTCACGAGAATTATAACAAGAAGGTACTTGGGAACCCGCTATGTTTCAGGTTTGTAGGTGCACCTCGCTTCGTTTTAACGTTCCGGGCAATTAGTTGCCGGATTCCGCGCGCGCGCGCGCGCGCGTTCGCCAACTTCGCTATTACGGTGTCTGCGAAATTCGAGAAAGCTTCGAGCAGTAAAGTTTTGGAAAATCCCTTGAAATTGGCCACCGTTACTCGTCGACTAAAAAATAAGCAACAACCACAGATAATACCGTCCTTTCCTACTTGTCCCCATCGAACGTCTTTATCGGTGGTTCACGTCTTATCACTACAATTATCGATTCCTGACAATTTTACCATTTTAATAATTTTGTTTTATAAGTAGAAACGGATGGCTGTTAACACTAGAAAGACTGACTGCTTTTGGGCAATATAGGTATAACACATACATATATATATACTAGAAATGGAGGAGGGGGGAGGTAACTACAATTATTAATAAACGCATTTATATGTTGTACAAAAAGTCACAAAATTCTAAGAAATTGTGTCATTACATACATAATTGTTTTTCTAATTGAAATTAAAAAGCAGTCAAAATGACTTCCTTGGGCAATCTAGTGTTAATAGACAAATTTAAGTGGACGTAGAAACCTGAAAATTTCTGTAAAGCATTAAAATTGCTTAGAATGGCGGAGGAAAACAAGGAAGAGTAACCGGGGGTCCAGGCTTGAGAGATGAGATCTCGGAATGGTCGCTCGCTAAAGCGGATGATACCGGTAAGGCGAAGAAAAGTGGAGGAGAGAGATTATGTATTCGGTTGCTAGATGGGATAAGTGGATCTCTACCTCTTCAGCGAAAATGAATTAAGTTTTCACCGGAAGCTAATGTACCACTTAAACGGCCTCCTCTCTTTTGATCAGCTTATTCTCACAAGTCTTATCCGCTCAAGATCTCCGTCGATTCTAACCGTGTCGCAAAATATGATTAGAAACTTCAAATGTACAATCCGTCTCGAAAAACAAACAGTCCAATACGGTAAACCAGACCTTCTCACAGATAAACGAATTTCACAAAGAAAATATTGTAACAAGATTTGGGCAGGTGATACCAGGTGAATAAGTGTGATGAGAGATTAGTCACGCGTTTGAATTCACCGAAATTAGGTGGAACGGAACAAAATAGAAGTTAATTCGGTTAAGAAAATATTAACTTCACCCCGAACCCTCCCCTGTGCGCTGATCCCGAGAAAAATAGGGTTTTCCTATCCTCGGGGGTTCGCGGGACTTAGCTGTGTGTATTTCACAAAAGGAGAGGTTTCAGGCTGAGGATAAAGCGGAAAAACCGGGCCGGACACGGGGTCGGGGGGTAGAGAGGTTACGCTCGCCGAGAACGAGGAGGGTGGGCCGCTTCCTATGACGATAACTTAGGAAGGCGTCTCGCGGATGTTCGCGCCATTTGCGCGAGCGCTGCCCGAGATAATACGGAGCCGATAGACGATATACCCCGGTTCGCCTCGCGTTTCGTGATACTACTCGCTCGCCGCTTCGCCGTCGTCCTCCGCTGATGGACGCCTCGTTTTATCTCATCTCTGCCACACCAGCACCGATATGCCTCGCGTTTTCGAGCGCTCCTCCTGTTGCCCGTTGATCGAATGAAGAGACTCCGTCGACGGTTTCAATCTACCGTGACTTACCGTTCGTTCACTCTGAGTTATCATTTTACTCTTTATTTATCAACGAAAAATCGTCGAACTTCGATGGGTGCCAACTCATTTTACTCGCACGAATAATACTCAAAAATATTATTATAATTATTATTATTATAATTGAAATACTTGATTTTAGTTAAACGAGAGATATAATTTTAAAGATGGAATAAAGACGTTCTGTCTTTCAGATACTAAAAGGATATTCCGAATTTATAAACTGGTTTACAATATTTGATAGTCCTAAAGATGTTGAAAGAGTAAACTGAAATAAGAAATCGAATGCAGCAGCGAAGTGTACAAAATTCATGAACGCCGAATGGAAGAGTGGGCAAACAGCGGAGGGAATTTATGCAGGACGAAAGTAGGTCCGTGCGTTTCAGTTTTAAGAAATAAGAACGAACTAACTCTAGTCTCGGCCTTCCGGAATTTCATTTTCACGATTAGCTGGAAGATCTTAGAATCCTCTTATCCTCTCTCTCTCTAATTTTAAATACAAATACAATTCTTCGTTCGTCAATTCTTAATTGATTGCAAAAATATGAGCGAATAAAGTGGAGCAGAACAAAAACGAGTTTCAGCTAATGAAAATTGATAGAGAGAGAGAGGAACTGTGGCCCAAGTTTGCTACTCGTGGGACGTTCGTCGATGGCCAGTTAAAAATCGAGTCCCGGGCTACGGAAACGCGGGGACGGAAATAGACTGCCGGGCAGGAAGTCGGGGGGAAATAATGAAACAAGCTAGATCCGTGACAGGGAACGTGCAGACGAAGGGGTAAACGCGAGAGGAGGAGAGTAACGCCGGATGTTTCCAGGTGGTTCATCGGTAGGTATGCGCACGCATCGTGGCTACGCCTCGGGGAACCTGTTTGAGCCACGAACGGCAGCAAATTGAAATCGTGCCCGGGCGCCTCGTGCATCGTGTCTGGCTGCGAGCCCGGAACCTTTCATCGAACGTATTAATTCGACTGAAGCGAAATCAAAGGGGAGAAGATGCTGCGTGAATCTCAAACATTCTCCGTTACGCGCCGCGATTCCGAAACATATCAGTTTCCTCGCGAGGAATCATCGTGAATGCCAATTGAGGATCGCAACCAAATCAAACTCGTACGGGGGATTAAAAAACGTGAGTGTGTACACCTTTCAAAGCACTCGTCTAACGATCCTCGGAAGTTGAAGCAAAGGGGACGCGATTACCAAGTGGACGAATGGTGCTGTTAGAATTCTAGGAATTCCACGTCGTAATTGTTCCTCAGACAAGGTTTACGCGGAGCTGTACGCTCTCCGTCGGCTATGCTAAATTAGTCGCAAGTTAATTTAAACGTCATTCAATTACAGAGGCCAGCTGTTACTCCTGCGAGTCCGGAGAATTTTATAAAATCACGTAGAGCAAATTTAATCCATTTTTTCCCAAGACAATTAACCTTTTGGTATTTCAGCAACAAAGACAATCGTTTCAGATTTCAAATTACTTAGCCGCTGCCCACGTTACCGATTCTTTCTCGTGACACGTTGTACATGCATTAGCGACGATACGCTCCGGCGACTCCTTGGTCACTCTTTCAACGAAACCCCCCCGGCCAACCACCCTTTGGACCGTCTTGTTTGTTTTCGCTGGAGCACTGCATTACGCAGTAGCCAGCGGTTTTGTCCTGCGACGCTGTTCTCAGGGCTAATGAACTCCCACTGATAAGCCCGGTTGACATTTATTAGAACTTTTTTCGTGAATCAGCAGCAACACTCGGAGATAGAGCGCACATTATTATTCATTGCATACGTTCGGCTATTTTACAATTAGGATCCATTCGAAAATAGACTCAACTTTTTCAAGTCTACAGATTTGTTGAATGATAATCTAATTTATTATTATTAGCGTAGTTTACTCAGCGACGAACACTCTAAATGTATCTAACAATAAGTAAAAATATTCTTACTCGACCTCTGATCCTACTTACTCATCCTTTCCCTAATATTCCTATTTCTCCCCTGTTTTAGCCACTGGACGATTAGTTATAAGGACAACCAAAATTGTACAGTAGCCAAATTTCTGAAGTACATGATTGCGTGCCAGAGCTATACCGTCTACTAAAGTCCTGAAGTTTCAACTTAAAAATTGTTGTATTTAATTGCAAACTTGGAGTTCAACACATTTCTCATAATTTAATAATTTCTCATAGCATGTAATAAGAAAAATGTTCAAGAATATAGGATATAGCGTTAATAATTTCACATTGTACTTCCCATCCATTATCACTTTATTAATCCTCGTAACACAGCATGACGAGGATAATTAAAATTACACCGTATACCCTTAACGATACCCAGAGGGGAAGTTCATGGTTCTTCTGGATTTTACATCCGCGTCCGGTGTTCAAACGAAATTTGGAAAAGCGGGGCTCGCGTTAAACGCGGCACTTCCTCCGGTTACACGGGACGGTGGTTTCCGGCGGGCAAAGATTTTAAGCGCGACGGCGTAAAAAGGAAATACGAGAAGTTTCGCTTAGCGCAAGATACGAGGCCGCGTTTCAAACCAGATGCTAACAATGCCACCCGCACCCCCGGCGTACTTCTAGATTAGCATCGCGTTAAAGCTAACTACCCACTACGTGTCGCCGTCGTCGCGACCGTGTTATCCCCGCGCCCCTGACTCGACCGTGTCCTCGTAAAAACTTGCCTACCGAGGCCTGCCGTCAAAGGTTTGACGAAACTCGTTCCCGCCCCGAAACATTTTTACCGCCGTATCAGCTTAAAACGCCCTCCACCGCGTCGAGGATATCGCGCCAAGTTTGCGCTTTTCCATTCTCGTCTTTCCTTTTTTTCCACTTTAAACCGTGAATCCCCTCCCGTCCTTCGTATCACGCCGTCGGTGCATATCGTCATGAATGCGCATAAATGATATATAATTAATTAATCTGCTAATTAGAATACACGAGCCAAATTTTTTCATTATCCAAAACAAATACGTTGGAAGCTTTAAGAATTCCGTATTGCACTGGTAATCTCTTTTTCAGCATGAAATAGAAGAATTCATGTACACGATAAAACTGATATTACACTCTCGTAGCGAATCCGCGTTTGGATTAAAAAAAAAAAAGAAAGCGAAAGGACGGGAGAGCACGTAGTAGGTAGGAGCGTTAAAAACGTTCCAGTGTCCCCAATATCGTTGTCCAATATTCCCCCATAAATTCATGACCTCTCCGGCACCCAGTTAAAATCGGGTATTAATTATCCGTCTCGTCGGCCGGACACTCGATTCGCGCTTTACGCGTTTTTCAAGACTCCCGTTGCCCGATATTCGTTCGATTTCATCGGCAGCTCCTTTTATTCGCCGTCACCCGTACCTCGCCTTTTATTCGTTCTCATCCTCCCGCTATCATCTTTCAACGACGCCATCGAACCGTTCCGCTTGCCGCGTGAAAAATCCACTTTTGTTCCGTCTTTCGCCTGGATTCGATGAACGCGGATGTTACATAAACAAGACGCCTCGAACGTACTATGAAAACTCGTAACGTCGTTTCCCTCTGCGAAGACGTAGAATAAGACGGGAATAAATTGCAATTTTCCATTCCATTGACAAAAGTAATTGCTTTTTTCAATCCGTCTCACGTTTCTTAAATAGAAATCTTTTTTTCTATAATAATTAACATGCATAGAGGAAGAACTCGTAGTAGTTCGAGTTGAGAGAAATCAACGGCTTCTTGCATGAATAATCAACCGCAGCACGATTTATGTACCGCGTTGACGGTTTATTAACGAGATTCGAGCAATATCCAATATACATAGTTATTGCAGGAGTACGTCCATACGTGTCTACGGGTGTATCGGCGAAACAAGTTCCGAAATAACTGGCCGCGAGCAAACAGAAATAAAAGTGATCGAACGCTCCATGCCGCGCCGACCTGGGATGCTGCCGGCCAGCTTAACAAACAGTCGGCGTCAAACTACAAATACTTGCGCTATTTTCCGCCCGTGAAAATTACAAAACTGTACCAGGTCATTTCCTCCGTTTTGAACCTACGAAATGAAATTCCGTTGAAGACCCTGTAACCGTTCTCATTATTATCATTATTGTTATTTCGACATTCAGGGATTACCAATTTTAGAACGTATAATGCAGATGTACTAATTTAGCCTGTTTCCTATTATTCTGTTAGTTAGCGTACAATTATTTTGATTATAATTGCGATTCAAGTTCATACATATGAACGTTTGATTATAAATGTCACATACTACCGACTGCTTAATATTCAGTAATACCACTATTCTGACACATTCATGTCAGCTACAATTATGTTCCATTCATTATTTATGGAATTATATACTGCGGAATACAGTTGTTCAATCGATTATTTATGTATTTTAGTAAACTGTTTTAACACTAGAAAGACTGAAACTTAGTATATACCTATATTGCCCAAAACCAGTCAAACTGACTG